>NW_008710050.1:286015-292192 GCF_000327385.1 Lottia gigantea | reverse complement strand
TTCCCCTATAAATACTTACATTAGACCCCCCTCCTTCCCCTATAAATACTTACATTACCCCCCCCCCCTTCCCCTATAAATACTTACATTACCCCCCCCCCCCCTATAAATACTCTACGTTACCTCCTCCCTTCCCCTATAAATACTTACAGTACCTCCTCCCTTCCCCTATAAATACTTACATTACCTCCTCCCTTCCCCTATAAATACTTACATTACCCCCCCCCCCCCCCTCCTTCCCCTATAAATACTTACTATTTCCTGATGTTCTATTATGATTTCCCTGGTAATAGAACAGATTAAATTATATTATTATAAACCTTTATACAGGACCTACAAAGCGCCTCAACATCCCCGACAGTCGACACCACCTCCCCCCGCCCCCACTCCTAAAATTCCCAAATTACCCCCGGGCAGGTTGAATACCCCTGAAATAACTAATGTAAGCAGAATTGTTTTCAATTTGATATAATGAATTGTACAACAATAACTATCGGTACGGGTTCGATTCATCCCTGTTTTTTTTTTTAGATTTAAGCACCCATGTTTTTCGGGTTGTAATAACAAGGTAAATGACAATGGCGAGGTTTGTGATTGTTGAAATATTAAGATCACAAGAACTAAATTAAACTGTATATTTTTTTAATGCCTCAGCAGTAAAAACAACTCTAAATAAAAATGGTTGAATCTGTGTACACAAGGAGAAAAGAAGATACAATTCTTGTTATTTTACAGCTGACTGATATTTAGACTTTAATAATACAAACTGTTAGATTAGTTATTTTGAAACAAATTTGCTCCTTAAACAATATCACAATATCAACCCATGACTTCGTCATACACCTTGACTGCAATAGCCACTTTTTTAAAGTAATTAGAATAAGCTTATGCAGCGATTTGATTGGTTTTCTACAAAGGCGAATACAGCCAATCAGGGCCCTCGACGGAAAGTCTGTAAACAAAAAGCCACAATGTTTACAGCCTTTCTGTCATGTGCTCTGATTGGCTGTATTCGTTGGCAAACAATCTAATCAAATCGCTGCATTTACAAACTACCCCTGCAATTCCATTTAAACTAAGCGTTTGATGACGTCACTAATCGCGAAGTCGTTTTAAGATACAGCATATTTTACGATTAGTGACGTCATAAACGCCTAGTTTAAGTGGAATTGCAGTAACCAAGGAAGTCTGATTTAAAATTGGAATGGTGTAAATTGATGATATCAGTGTCCACGATACAAATAAAATTTAGAAAACCTCTTTAAAATCTCTATAAGAAAATAAACACCTTTAACAAGTAATAATAATTTCTATCAGGTATTTAATATAATTTATGTATAGGTAGTGTTTACTCGAGGTGTTAAGTACTGCACCCGTTACAGTTTCAACCACAGGTGTTATTGATATCACTAACTATCATTTAGTCTTTATCAACTAACAAACAAATCTCTCCAGAATTTTACAACAATTTAAAGTTGACAGTAGAGATAAACAGAGGACTAACGATTTAATGAAATTTGAGTTTAAAAGTTTATTTTATTTGATTATTAGTTAAGGATGGGTTCTAAAACACACGTGCATTTTTAACTCAAACCAGTTAGAAAAATAGATTCAAATTAATTCTGGTCATACTTTGGCTTTATCCGTACCTCTACGTTTAGATTTAAAGAGAAATACAATCAAACGTGTATGAAGTAAGCGGTTAGGGGAATGCTCAAAATATGTTCCTATCTAGGGAGAAGGGAGAGGGGTCCTTAACAGGGATATTGGGTTAGCAGTCAGGGAATGCACCCAATAAATGACAAGTTGATATTATGTAAATACATGTAATATTAATGAGATAACGACAGTGAGAGTATTTCTGTATAGTGTCATCATCTGATGTTACAACCATTCAGTCAAACCCAATATGAATTAAAAACATTTCTTCTTCAAATGGTTATGATAGTCATCAGTTAGTTTATTCTTGTGATTTTTGAAAACATGACGAATCATCACAAGGGGTATTTATATATTTTGCACGTCCAGCGACTCAACTTCAATTGGTTGAAGCCCCTCCCCGGGAAGTTTTTTTTTTGGGGTGGGGGGTGGGGGGGTTGTTTCTGGAGGTTGAGTTGGAACCAGTCCCTGTGGTAGTTTAGTCATTGTGCACGACCACACGTGTTTTATTAATACTATAAAGCTACACTGGATAATGTCTTAACGTCCGAGTCTAAAGTTAAATCACAACATACAGTCTTCTGATCTGAGAACCAAGATTGAATCACGTGTTCTAGTTCCAACCACAAGTCCATCGGTAAACTAAAACTATACACCAGGTGTCTCTGTTGAAATATCTGAATACATTTCAACGGAACCATCGACAACATGGCACCATTTTCTTTAGAAACATCGTACCAGTATACGACTGGATAACCGATCATAACACCAAATAATGTAGTCGGGTTTACCAAGTTATCTGTAAATTCCACTGATAACTGCCGGTCACTTGTATGACTAAGAATCCATTCAAATGCTTCTTTGGTCGCTTTAAGCTCTGGTGCGTCTGCTGGTAGAATCGATCCTGAGTTTGATCTAGATATATCCACAAATTTAATTCGATCCCATGGAATTTTGGATAACTGTTTTCTATTACATATAAGCACATCCAGAGCAATCTCTATCACGTTTAAATCCTCGATATAGCTCAGCAATTTAGAAGCGTTCAGGTCGTTTAGAAAGTCCGAAATCACGTCAGACGTAACACACGAATAATCAAATAGAAACGCTGCTTTAATACCACTATCCACCAGCTGAATATCTCGGGCTATATTTCTGTATTTATTCCCAACTCGTGTTCCAAGATGTTTGTTTATCAATGTTTTCCACATATCAGGGATGTTCTGTTGAAGATTTGATCCATGTATTTGATTTCCTGTACATTCCGAGATTTCCATTGTCTGGTAATTAATTCAAACTCGACCGAAGTAAAGGTAGGCCCCTATTATACGGAGACCTCATTCGATAGCGAGTTGGCGTGTGGGAGGGGAAAACGAGGGAAACAATATTACGAAAGCACAGGTTCAGGAATTATAAGATTATAGTTCTAGAAAATAAACAAGAATGTGTGTTAATGAGTAATAGTTTTATATCTGTTGTTATATCAACTGTAGATAATCTGGAATTAGAGAAGTAGACCTATCCTTTTTTGGGATCATGCAGTTTATTTTTATTTTTCTTTACTCCTGAGAGTGATTCTCATAAGATACACATCTGATCCAAAGACAAGACTTAGACCTTTGTAGGAACTTTGTAGGAACCTTGTAGGAACTTTGTAAACCCTTCAAACTAAGACATAGATTACAATTGGTTCAGTAAACATCAGACAACAATAAAACAAATGAAATGAAATGAAATGAAATGAAATGAAATGAAATGAAATGAAATGAAATGAAATGAAAATGAAAATGAAAAATGAAAATGAAAATGAAATGGAAATGGAAATGGAGTTTTACTGCCTACTTTTCTGAACCAAATATTAAAACAGAAAAGTAAACTAATTTGTTGAGGAAATGTACACCGATATCAAACAAATATCACAGACTTTCACTGTTATACAACAACGTCTAATCTTTATAGAAGTTTGTCATAATCTAAAATTATCTCAAAGTTCATTGCTCGGCAATCAAAGTGTTTTCTTGTATCTTTCCATTCACAGTAAGGACTAAATATTTGTAGTCTGTAGTATTAATCGTAATGGAGCGTCTTAATAATTGAGACTACTGAACGTTTCGCTTCATAAAGACAACACAAACAGTTGTAAAACTAGAGTCACTAAAGACATGACCTGTATATTAAACACCAAAATCGCTGTTGTTCACTTAAGACATCTATGCATATCATCGTTTTCTACTCCTGCAGTTTACATAATGAAACAGAACTGAATATTATTATATACACTACTCGAGCTGATATCAGTGGAAGGGGGATAACTCTTGTTATAAAGTCGCGATTATCCAGACACAAAATTAACATTTGAGAAATATGATTTTGTGTCCCAATTTTCTGCACCTTATGAACTAATGAAGATGGGAAACGCCACGCAGCGAGCATCGAGGGAAATTTTTCCAAGACAGTGGTACTATCATTAAATTCAAAGAGTTAAAATATCTTTGAATAAATGCTCATAAGGCAATTTAACATTTCTTTATCATAATGAAATGAAATGAAAAGACGGAAGTTTTACGACCTATTTACCTAATCTAAGAAAGAATTATACTGGGGATGTAATGTTCGCTGTTAATTTTGTTCCGTTCCGAACGGTCTGTCGTGGAAGTTCCGCTAGCGTTCTGCAACAGATCCAGCTTTACAGAAATTTCTGAAGATTACCGAATGGTACCATACATCTCCTTTTGCCCCCACCCCCTTTCTAATTAATCAATATGCAATATAAGGAAAGGATTGCTTGGTGCCCCCTTAAAATTATGTGACCCCCAATCGGTAGATAATTACAAACTAGAACCTCGCATGATGATACTTTAGTAGGTTATGATTGACGTTTCAAAAGTAAGTCATTTTCTCCAAAACACTCAGGCCTTGGATATTGTAGATATGAGAGAAAACGATAAAATAAAATAGAATATAAATTTGTCCTTGGTCTGTATCTGTTTAATTAAAGGGACAGTTAAAGATTTTTTTCGTTGGTTGAGAAAGTTAAGTTAGGTGTTCGAATTAATGAAAACTTAAACTTTAAACTTCTTAAGACCAAAATCTAAAGACATGTATCCCTTCACTTATTTGAAACTTTTAACAAGAAATACATTTCATTTCTTTTACTTATCTACTAATCCAAAAAATAGAAACTCCGACCCCAATTTGTTTGGCGTTTTCAAGCAAATGACGTTATGCAAAGATTCCAACGTTCTGACCGACTATGTTACAGTCCGTTCTATTCACATAAACGTTTTAATAGTGTCGCTTTAAACAGTTCGATAGACCAATTGTTATCTATATTTTCAATACTACACTGAAGGTTTGATATCATTATGACTATCAATGGTATACAATGAAGGAAAGAGTATATTCACTGTTATTTATAATAACTTTAGTAGTTTGTGATGCAGACAAACCACCTCATATTGTCTTTGTGGTGGGAGATGATTTAGGTAAGTGAACCCTCGTCAGTGGTTTAATTAAACACCGATTACTTGTTCGTCCTAAAGGGAAGGCATATAAAAATGATTTGTAGTTGATGTATTTGAATTGTAGACACCTATTTCCTATTTCCCGACCGAAGCCTGTGGTACCTTGAACAAATGCAAAATTGAGGATGTAAATTTGCATCTCTTTTAATGATTTTCACGTTTTCCTTCTGGGGACATTGTTTTTATGCGGATACGCAGGACATAATTTATATGTACCAAAAATAGGTCGTAAAACACCGAGTTAATTATCTCTTTCTACCATTTGTAATCAGCCAGGCGTAGTAATGAATGAGGTCTATTACTTTAATCAATTATATTAATTTAATATTGATCTTTTTTCTGATGTGATTTTCTCTAAATAATCAAACAAGTTTTAGTCATGTCAGTTGACTCGCAATAAAGAAATACAATCTTTACACCCTCTTGGTTGGCTTAATTTGTGATATAATCTTAAATACTTACTAGGATGGCCCGTCTGCAATTATCTCTATTATAAATCGACACCGTTCAAAACAATTCTCAAAAAATAGCGGCCCAAAAGTCGGATTCGAAAAAGTGATTTTTATGTCTGGCCCAAACGTGCCGATAACCCATCATTCATCATAAACCCATAAAACTAAATAATAATCCATAGAACTAAATAATAATCCATAAAACTAAATAACAATCCATAAAACTAAATAATAATCCATAAAACTAAATAATAATCCATAAAACTAAAAAACAATCCATAAAACTAAATAATAATCAATAAAACTAAATAATAATCCATAAAACTAAATAACAATCCATAAAACTAAATAACAATCTATAATACTAAATAATAATCAATAAACCTAAATAATAATCCATAAAACTAAATAACAATCCATAAAAGTAAATAACAATCGATAAAACTAAATAATAATCCATAAAAATAAATAACAATCCATAAAACTAAATAACAATCCACAAAACTAAATAATAATCCATAAAACTAAATAATAATCCATAA
>NW_008710050.1:273181-274567 GCF_000327385.1 Lottia gigantea | reverse complement strand
ACACCAGTATATAGTACACACCAGTATATAGTACACATCAGTATATAGTATACACCAGTATATAGTATACACCAGTATATAGTACACACCAGTATATAGTACACACCAGTATATAGTACACACCAGTATATAGTACACACCAGTATATAGTACACACCAGTATATAGTACACACCTGTATATAGTATACACCAGTATATAGTACACACCTGTATATAGTATACACCAGTATATAGTACACACCAGTATATAGTACACACCTGTATATAGTATACACCAGTATATAGTACACACCTGTATATAGTATACACCAGTATATAGTACACACCAGTATATAGTACACATCAGTATATAGTATACACCAGTATATAGTACACACCAGTATATAGTACACACCAGTATATAGTACACACCAGTATATAGTACACACCAGTATATAGTATACACCAGTATATAGTACACACCAGTATATAGTACACACCAGTATATAGTACACACCAGTATATAGTACACACCAGTATATAGTACACACCAGTATATAGTACACACCAGTATATAGTACACACCAGTATATAGTACACACCAGTATATAGTACACACCAGTATATAGTACACACCTGTATATAGTACACACCAGTATATAGTACACACCAGTATATAGTACACACCTGTATATAGTACACACTAGTATATAGTACACACCAGTATATAGTACACACCAGTATATAGTACACACCTGTATAATTATAATACACACCAGTATATAGTATAGACCAGTATATAGTACAGACCTGTATATAGTACACACCTGTATATAGTAAACACCAGTATATAGAACCAGTGTATAGAACCAGTGTATAGTACACACCAGTATATAGTACACACCTGTATATAGTACACACCAGTATATAGTACACACCTGTATATAGTACACACCAGTATATAGTACACACCAGTATATAGTATACACTAGTATATAGTACACACCAGTATATAGTATACACCAGTATATAGTACACACCTGTATATAGTACACACCAGTATATAGTACACACCAGTATATAGTACACACCAGTATATAGTACACACCAGTATATAGTACACACCAGTATATAGTACACACCAGTATATAGTATACACCTGTATATAATACACACCAGTATATAGTACACACCAGTATATAGTACACACCAGTATATAGTACACACCAGTATATAGTATACACCAGTATATAGTACACACCAGTATATAGTACACACCAGTATATAGTACACACCAGTATATAGTACACACCAGTATATAGTACACACCAGTATATAGTACACACCAGTATATAGTACACACCTGTATATAGTATACACCAGTATATAGTACACACCTGTATATA
>NW_008710050.1:269583-270946 GCF_000327385.1 Lottia gigantea | reverse complement strand
ACAAAAACCTAAGGTCTACACTATATTTAAGTACACCCCACCCCCTACCACACCCGCACCCCCATGAAGTCAATCTACCCTCTACTTGTACCGCCAGTCTCGGGAGGCTGGCGCCGCCATTGCTTCGCACAATAGTAGTTTATTCAGATGGATACGGAAGGTAACCAAAATAAAAAATTATAATAATAATTTAACAATATCTGTATTAAAAGTAGTGATATGTTACAATATGTTTAAAAATAAACTATTATTTACTTATAGTACATTTACATTAATATAATATATTATAAATTGAGCTCTATCAGATGGTATAGTAAATATTTAAACAACTATACAGATAGCTGAAATTGAGCTCTATCAGCTGGTAAAATAAATATTTAGATGACTATACAGATAGCTGAAATTGAGCTCTATCAGCTGGTAAAATAAATATTTAGACAACTATACAGATAGCTGAAATTGAGCTCTATCACATGGTAAAGTAAATATTTAGACAACTATACAGATAGCTGAAATTGAGCTCTATCAGCTGGTAAAGTAAATATTTAGATGACTATACAGATAGCTGAAATACAGTTCTATCAGCTGGTAAAGTAAATATTTAGACGACTATACAGATAGCTGAAATAGAGTTCTATCAGCTGGTAAAGTAAATATTTAGACAACTATACAGATAGCTGAAATTGAGCTCTATCAGATGGTATAGTANATATTTAGATGACTATACAGATAGCTGAAATAGAGTTCTATCAGCTGGTAAAGTAAATATTTAGACGACTATACAGATAGCTGAAATAGAGTTCTATCAGCTGGTAAAGTAAATATTTAGATGACTATACAGATAGCTGAAATTGAGCTCTATCAGCTGGTAAAGTAAATATTTAGATGACTATACAGATAGCTGAAATTGTGCTCTTTCAGCTGGTAAAGTAAATATTTAGATGGCTATACAGATAGCTGAAATTGTGCTCTTTCAGCTGGTAAAGTAAATATTTAGATGACTATACAGATAGCTGAAATTGTGCTCTTTCAGCTGGTAAAGTAAATATTTAGATGACTATACAGATAGCTGAAATTGTGCTCTTTCAGCTGGTAAAGTAAATATTTAGATGGCTATACAGATAGCTGAAATTGTGCTCTTTCAGCTGGTAAAGTAAATATTTAGATGACTATACAGATAGCTGAAATTGTGCTCTTTCAGCTGGTAAAGTAAATATTTAGATGACTATACAGATAGCTGAAATTGTGCTCTTTCAGCTGGTAAAGTAAATATTTAGATGGCTAAATCAATTTAACATTAACAACCAAATAGAAATAATAAAACTACAGTTAATAACAAGACTGTTATGAATTAAAATAGATC
>NW_008710050.1:240595-269533 GCF_000327385.1 Lottia gigantea | reverse complement strand
CCACCAGTATATAGTACACACAAGTATATAGTACACACCAGTATATAGTACACACCAGTATATATTACACACCAGTATATAGTACACACCAGTATATATTACACACCAGTATATAGTACACACCAGTATATAGTACACACTAGTATATAGTACACACCAGTATATAGTACACACCAGTATATATTACACACCAGTGGAAAGTACACACCAGTGTATAGTACACACCAGTATATAGTACACACCAGTATATAGTACACACCAGTATATAGTACACACCAGTATATAGTACACACCAGTATATAGTACACACCAGTATATAGTACACACCAGTATATAGTACACACCAGTATATAGTACACACCAGTATATAGTACACACCAGTATATAGAACCAGTGTATAGTACACACCAGTATATAGTACACACCAGTATATAGTACCCACCAGTATATAGTACACACCAGTATATAGTACACACCAGTATATAGAACCAGTGTATAGTACACACCAGTATATAGTACACACCAGTATATAGTACACACCAGTATATAGAACCAGTGTATAGTACACACCTGTATATAGTATACACCAGTATATAGAACCTGTATATAGTACACACCAGTATATAGTACACACCTGTATATAGTATACACCAGTATATAGAACCTGTATATAGTACACACCAGTATATAGTACAGACCTGTATATAGTACACACCAGTATATAGAACCAGTGTATAGAACACACCTGTGTACTCAATGATTGTGACTTATCGCATGAAATATCTATTTCGTGTAATTTCAGCTAGTGGTGTAGATGGTATTAGTCAGTGGAAGATGTGGACTGAAGGAAGTCCTAGTACTCGACAAGAATTAGTCTATAATATTGATGATATTGCAAATAATTCTGCTATACGGTAGGCGGTCTTTATATATCTGTTATCTCATCCAATGGCGTTTTTACTGAGGGCCCGAAGAAAAGGGGCTAGCCCAACTTTGCCCTCCCCCAAATTCAAATTTTATAAATTTTACATAGAGGAGGAATTTTTTGTGCACCTCCCCTGTACCGCAGAAAATTTTGTGGTCCCTGCTCGGCTGTCCCCCTAACCTTATGTTTCACTGATAGGCTGTTGATCTCATCTCGTCCCACTATTTGAACACGATTTTTTAAGTGTTATGGTTGTCGAAATTGTAATCTTTGTTGTTGGCGTTCGCCATTGTTAGGCCACTAACAATAGGGTTGCCATGACTTGAATCGTAAGCGATAGTACCAAAGATTCAGATCATTCTGAAGCAACCTGATCATTATTTCACGACCATCGAAATATTTTCTGTTTGATGTGGGGCTGTTAATATAAAGAAAGAAAGAAAGAAAAAAGGGAACAACCATTTTATACAAGAATATCAATCCTTTCTACCAGCTGGACCTTGATCTAACCTATTGGCATTGATCTGTCTCAGGTTAACCCTACTCTCTCTCTTCTCTCCACACCCGTTAGCTTGTCATATCTTTCAGTGATTCCCAGTATAAGTTGTTAATGGGTGATCCTGGAAAAGGGGGTTGGCCTGTAGTGCCTCAGAGTTCCCACAATAACCAGCAGAGTTGTGCCCCACCCCCGGGACCAGTGCCTGACCTTCAACTGTATGATCTGACGGGTAAGAGTGTCGAGTTTAAAATAATCTGTAGGGTAGGTAATCTCACCGTAAAATTATCTTGCAAGACATTAACGGGTTTTTCTAGTAAGTAATCGTCACACCTTATAATATGCCCTTCCTTGTGTGTTACTTACATCTTCTGTCCCCTACCCCTCAAGTGGGTGGGTTACCTGAATTCTTGAGGAGTCGCTTGTTCTCAAAACTCGTAAACACTAAAGGCTTCAATCCTTTTACGGATTCCTAACGGCGTCTAATTTCAGTGTCTCTGCTCCAATCTCCAAATCAAACAGATTGACTGTCATTTATTTCAGTTGATCCCGGAGAGCATAATAATATAGCCGACCAACTTCCACAAGTTGTTGACAGACTGAAGAAGAGACTAGAGTTCTATAAATCGTCTGCTCTACCAGCTCGGTTTCCAGCCAACAGTCCAGCTGGTGATCCTGCTAATTTTGGGGGTGTTTGGTCGCCGGGATGGTGTGATTAAAACAGTGAAACATATATCTGAATATAAAAATGTCTAAATAGTTCTATCGAGTTATTTAGCTATGTTTTATATTGTGTCCTGTAAACAAAAACCTAAGGTCTACACTATATTTAAGTACACCCCACCCCCTACCACACCCGCACCCCCATGAAGTCAATCTACCCTCTACTTGTACCGCCAGTCTCGGGAGGCTGGCGCCGCCATTGCTTCGCACAATAGTAGTTTATTCAGATGGATACGGAAGGTAACCAAAATAAAAAATTATAATAATAATTTAACAATATCTGTATTAAAAGTAGTGATATGTTACAATATGTTTAAAAATAAACTATTATTTACTTATAGTACATTTACATTAATATAATATATTATAAATTGAGCTCTATCAGATGGTATAGTAAATATTTAAACAACTATACAGATAGCTGAAATTGAGCTCTATCAGCTGGTAAAATAAATATTTAGATGACTATACAGATAGCTGAAATTGAGCTCTATCAGCTGGTAAAATAAATATTTAGACAACTATACAGATAGCTGAAATTGAGCTCTATCACATGGTAAAGTAAATATTTAGACAACTATACAGATAGCTGAAATTGAGCTCTATCAGCTGGTAAAGTAAATATTTAGATGACTATACAGATAGCTGAAATACAGTTCTATCAGCTGGTAAAGTAAATATTTAGACGACTATACAGATAGCTGAAATAGAGTTCTATCAGCTGGTAAAGTAAATATTTAGACAACTATACAGATAGCTGAAATTGAGCTCTATCAGATGGTATAGTAAATATTTAGATGACTATACAGATAGCTGAAATAGAGTTCTATCAGCTGGTAAAGTAAATATTTAGACGACTATACAGATAGCTGAAATAGAGTTCTATCAGCTGGTAAAGTAAATATTTAGATGACTATACAGATAGCTGAAATAGTGCTCTATCAGCTGGTAAAGTAAATATTTAGATGACTATACAGATAGCTGAAATTGAGCTCTATCAGCTGGTAAAGTAAATATTTAGATGACTATACAGATAGCTGAAATTGTGCTCTTTCAGCTGGTAAAGTAAATATTTAGATGGCTATACAGATAGCTGAAATTGTGCTCTTTCAGCTGGTAAAGTAAATATTTAGATGACTATACAGATAGCTGAAATTGTGCTCTTTCAGCTGGTAAAGTAAATATTTAGATGACTATACAGATAGCTGAAATTGTGCTCTTTCAGCTGGTAAAGTAAATATTTAGATGGCTATACAGATAGCTGAAATTGTGCTCTTTCAGCTGGTAAAGTAAATATTTAGATGACTATACAGATAGCTGAAATTGTGCTCTTTCAGCTGGTAAAGTAAATATTTAGATGACTATACAGATAGCTGAAATTGTGCTCTTTCAGCTGGTAAAGTAAATATTTAGATGGCTAAATCAATTTAACATTAACAACCAAATAGAAATAATAAAACTACAGTTAATAACAAGACTGTTATGAATTAAAATAGATCAGGCCCTTGACCACCAACAAAATATTCATAATGGACAATACAGATACATTAAAACTCTTTAACATGAAAATATCAAACTTTCCATCAAATTTCCTTTCTTTTAAAATGTAATATAACAATCACATTTTGGAACTCAAGTCAGTCAAGGCTGGCGAAAAAGAAACAAATAAACATGTTATAAAAAGAATTTGAGGATAAAATGTTCAGATCTATTACTATGTATACACACTGGTTCCCAACCTGAGGTGTTTTCACCCCCTGGGGGAGTGGGACTAGGGTGTCAGGGGTGTGGCCAACTGGTGTAGGAGAAGAATGTATTTTGAGCACCTCATATGCTGACAATCTGGATGAAACAGATTTGGGGGTGTGAAAAGTCCACGTGATTGCTCCAGGGGTGTAAAGACTGAAATAGGTTGGGAACTGTTAAAACAGTAAAATATTAAATATTCAACTTAAAATATCACATAGAACTTGTATAATATCAGGGAAATTTAAAATTGTTGTTGGACCACTTGGACCTTTAGTCCAGGGTCATTATTCTTGAAAACTTAACTTAAGATAATTTTATTGTCCCAGTCATCTGATTGGTCAGTCAGTAAAATTAATTTTGAATTTTGTTTCATTATCCAATCAGATGACTGTATTTATTAAAATCCAGATTTGATTTAAGTTAACTTTTGGAGAATAAGGTCCCAGGGAGGCAACTAGCTAAGACAGCAAACGTTCAACGTTCATCAGTGTTTTGTAAATAAATCAATACTTCGGAATAACTTTAGCCCTGCAACTGCCCCTTTGATCTATGTTTGCAAAAACTGTTATTTCTTTCAGTAAATTCAAAACAATAACACAAGAAGTCTGTTTTATATTTAGGTGGTATATGTAATGGACAGAATTTGTTTGGTTTGTTTGGTTTTAATACACCAAAAACATAGACAGCCCAGTCGCCAGGAATAAATTGGTGCTGGTGCTCAGATTTTATTCTAAAAACTTTTTAAAGAATTAAAGGCCCAGAGAATTCATTTCTAACAATTTTGAGGTGCCAAAAACATATCAAAATCTACATCTTTTTTATTTTGCTTGGGCTTAATTCTCACTTGCTGGGTCCCCACCCAATGTACCCCACCCTAACGACGGGGCTGAACATAGATGACTTCTTAGAAATATTAAAACCGAACTTGAATTGTGTTGTTACTCAGAGTTTCATTCTATGTGATCTTCAGACAACAGACTTCTTATGTTAATGATTAGAATTAGACCTGGATGTTCACGCCTAAACTTTTGCAATATCCAGTCTTTAAATGGCATTAATATAAGTAATTGTAAGTAATACATAGACACAGATTTATGGAACAACAATCACTGGTAAAGTTTTATGCCTGAAGACATCGGGAGAAAAATGTTGAAAGATTGGATAAAAACTTTAACCAGTGATTGTTGTTATATAAAACTGTGTCTAGATATTAGTGCTGAGTATCGTCAATCCCGCCAAGATACGATAGTGTATCGTGGCATATCGTATCAAGATACATCGATTCACCGATATATCAAGCCAGCACTAATATATATTGAAATATTGTAATGAAAAATAAAACATCACTAAAAAAAATTAGCTCTCCAATATGGAGTCAATATCAGTCCAACTATACGTGTATATCACTAGAAGTGGAAATATTCAACTGTTTATTTTCCAATCTTGATTTAGATAAATGATTTAATTCATCCCTAATACTATCAATCAGTGGTGTGGGGGCTTCCCCTGGTTTTATGGCTTTCTTAAGTATGTCCAGTTCATCCTCTCCTTTCCAGGCTTGGTACGGAGTGTGGTGGAAATTACCGTTAATATTTCCGTTTTGTAAATTTCCATTCGGAATATTTTTAGTTTTGGCTACGAGGTCCTCAAGTTCGATATTGTCATCCACAAAACTTAACACATTTCCGTCCTTTGTGACCTCAATAATCGGAATGTCTTCGTAGTTTTTTAAGCCTGGATAATGGTACCCGTTTGGAATATCCAGAGATTTGTGGGCGATTCCGTTTAATTTGTGATTGGTATCGTTTAAGTCTTTTGTTTGAATTTCGATTGGTTTAGCATGTTCGTTGTTATGGAAGTTATCACGTAAACTAGATTCTAGGTCATCGTTGAGAAATGTTGACGTTACGACTTTATCTTGTCTTGGTGATTTCTGTTTTATTGGCTGAAAATACAGAAATTAATAGATTAGTATTTAACTATAAAACAGAGTAAAAAGAAAAAAAAAAGCTCACATTTTGTCTGGGATAATGAAGCATAATGGAGGCAAAACTTTACTTTTTAACAGACGACCACATTTTACAAGTGTCTTTTGTTTTATTCAATTATGTATTTGAAATCCACTGTTCTAGATGTCGTTCTTACTTTAATTGCGCTACAACCTTCGTCTGTGATTAAAATCAATTTTAAGTGAGGTTATGATCTGTATGTATTTAAAGGTGTGGGAACACGAACTGTCTTGGTCGGAGATTTTTGTCTCTGACTTGAATCTTGAGTAAAATCTCCCATGTGCCCGTGCTTCCACGAGAAGATTATTGTGTTGTCGACAAGATTTATAATATCAAACAAGTCTGATAATTGTCATTTGATAGTTTTATCGTCTGCAAGACAGACCGTCATCATCCAATCAAATTCATTTTCCCTTCAATTGCATGCTCCAAACATGATTATCTACATTATTGAAAACGACTTATTTTACAAATTTTGTAGGTACTAGTTTAAGAGTTTTGGCTAAATGTGTGGGCACACGAGCGATCATGGTTGGAGAATTTTGTAGCTGATTAGAGTCTTGTCTTGAGTTTCAACGACTGGCACGGGAACATGAGGAGACAAAAATCTCCCGTTGGTCTTTTTCTACCTTGTCTATAATCTTGAGTTTGAAGATAGTGTGGGCAAGTAGGAAATCCTAAGGAAATCAAACCATGTTAAAACACTTTTTAATTTTCACCATTAAAAATATTGAACTAACCTCAGAATGTGGAAGAGATATTCGTAAAACCTCGTCACCTATCTTATGTACGACATCACCAGCTCTGTAGGGAGTCCACGATTCTATTCCATCACCAATATCACTGGCATAGGCTCTATTTAGAAACATTGGGGTGTGTTGTTTCTCTAAAATCAAAATTAAGACGTAAAATAAATGTTTAAGTCATGATAAATATTTAATATTTGATGATGTGTGAAATGAAATGAATGGAGTTTTACATCCTAGTTATTTGTATGTCTTATAGACAAACTTTCAGAAATGTATTTTTATTCGTTTGTAAAACAGCACTCAATTAACCTTGCACTATTTTGTTTGTGTCGTTGTGTATTCATACGTCATCGCCAGCCTAGCAATGAGGGCAGGGCTTATAGTTAATTGACAGGAGTTGTGTTACTGTTTTTTCCACACTTTTCTGACAGATGGAAATCGAAAAAGAGCAGGCTTATGCTGCTGTTCTGGCAACATTTCCTCAATGTCCTCTGCATGGTGTTACTCGTCTATATTAGCCTGGTAGGATGTAGGACGTAAAACTCCATTCGTTTCATTTCAAATTGACAAAGGCACGTATAAATTCACAAATACCCGAGGTATGACACAGGTTGAATTGAAATGGAAACAACCTAGTCTATATATTTTACCTGGTGAAGGTTGTTTTTTAACCTGTTCAGGTTCTGGTATTTCTTTTACATCTTCAATTTCCTTTCTCAGCTTCTCGGGCTTTTTACTTAAATAAAAGATATAAGAATAGTTCAAGCTTTTGGTTGTCAAATAGTCCTTACAGGTGTGTTGCAACCGACACCCAGCCCCCAGTCCCCACCCCCCAATTATTACATCATTACATTGATACTGCAACTTAACACCATACACCATTGTCCCTCAGGATATATTACTTGTCCCTTCAGTTATATTACTTGTCCCTTCAGATATATTACTTGTCCCTTCAGTTATATTACTTGACCCTCCGAATAATCAAGTCTGGCTACAGGTATGGGTCATTGTAAAGTGTCAAAAAAGGTTGCAGATCCTCGCACATTTTACATCAGAGCCCATGGTTCTTGCAATTCCAGGTAACATACGCCCACTGACAGCTGTCAGAAATGATAATCGAGTCTTTAGTGACTAAAATGAATTTTCTCATGTTAAAGATCTTCATCATGTATTTGTAGTTTGAATTTATTCATATATATATATATATACTGTTAGTTATTCATTTGTTTTTCACAACGTATAATTCAAAAACTGTCAAATTAGGACTAGACCAAAATCTCATTAAGAAATATAGAAGAAATATTGACGGACTGACGAACAGGGGTGAAGGAAATATCCATCCATGTGAGCGTTTAAAAAATTTGACCAAATTATGATGTCACTATTGTTAAAACCATTTAACTTGTTCCAATATCTAAAATACAAACTTCAGGTGATCAATTAATTATTAATTTCAGTAAAGTTTAACAGAAACCTTGTAATAATAATTAAAAGTTAATAATTTGAAGTAATCAACCTACCCTCTCGGTCGTCTGGGAGGTTTGGAAGATTCCAAATCATCTTGATGTCCGACTTTATTTCTGAAAAATATCAACAACAAAAAATCAAAATTACTGTTATATTAAATATAGACTGACTCTACAGATAAATTACTCTGAAACCCAGAGATATCAGTTGAAAATACAAAAAATATGTCTTTTACTTATAAACACAAATAATTACCAAGTTGGTAAAACCACACCTTGTCAAAGTTAATAAAAATAAGGCTAAAGGAGAGGGTACTATAGGCGAAAGCATACACAAACAATACTCTATCCCTAGAGGTTAAGACTGCATGCCTGTGCCTGTGCTTTCGTAACATTGCTTAACCACAATGTTACAACCTAATATTCCTATTATGTAAATAAAAATTGTTTATACAAAAACAACAAAGAGATTACAGGAATACTGTTGTTTGATTGGATGATAAAACTAAAATCTATTGACCAATCATCTGATTCAAACACTGAAATCTTTTTGAATTATGTCTTCAGAAATATGACTTCAATTTTGCAAAAACATTTCGTGATTGAAGATGAAACGGGTGAAATATAAATTATGCGAACAGGTAATCACACTGGTAATCAAATTTCATGCATTTTATATATCTAGCATAATTATAACAGTGCTTCGTTAGTTTCATTAAAATGATAATAACATTAGGTTGAAATAACAATTACTGACCAAAATGGTATGTGATATATAACTGGACACAGTGGTGTTTCAAATCACCATTAGATCATGGACAGAGTGGTGTTTCAAATGACCATTAGATCATGGGCAGAGTGGTGTTTCAAATGACCATTAGATCATGGGTACAGTGGTGTTTCAAAGCATCATTAGATCATGGACACAGTGGTGTTACAAAGCACCATTAGATCATGGACAGAGCGGTGTTTCAAATCACCATTAGGTCATGTGCACAGCGGTGTTTCAAAGCACCATTAGGTCATGGACAGAGCGGTGTTTCAAATCACCATTAGATCATGGGCAGAGGGGTGTTTCAAATCACCATTAGATCATGGACACAGCGGTGTTTCAAAGCACCATTAGGTCATGGGCAGAGGGGTGTTTCAAATCACCATTAGATCATGGGCAGAGGGGTGTTTCAAATCACCATTAGATCATGGGCACAGTGGTGTTTCAAATCACCATTAGATCATGGACACAGCGGTGTTTCAAAGCACCATTAGGTCATGGGCAGAGGGGTGTTTCAAATCACCATTAGATCATGGGCAGAGGGGTGTTTCAAATCACCATTAGATCATGGGCACAGTGGTGTTTTAAAGCACCATTAGATCATGGGCAGAGGGGTGTTTCAAGGCACCATTAGATCATGGGTACAGTGGTGTTTCAAAGCACCATTAGATCATGGGCAGAGTGGTGTTTCAAGGCACCATTAGATCATGGGTACAGTAGTGTTTCAAAGCACCATTAGATCATGGGCAGAGTGGTGTTTCAAGGCACCATTAGATCATGGGTACAGTGGTGTTTCAAAGCACCATTAGATCATGGGCAGAGTGGTGTTTCAAGGCATCATTAGATCATGGGTACAGTGGTGTTTCAAAGCACCATTAGATCATGGGCAGAGTGGTGTTTCAAGGCACCATTAGATCATGGGCAGAGTGGTGTTTCAAGGCACCATTAGATCATAGGCAGAGTGGTGTTTCAAAGCACCATTAGATCATGGGCAGAGTGGTGTTTCAAGGCACCATTAGATCATGGGCAGAGTGGTGTTTCAAGGCACCATTAGATCATGGGCAGAGTGGTGTTTCAAGGCACCATTAGATCATGGGTACAGTATTGTTTCAAGGCACCATTAGGTCATAGACACAGTAGGTGAACACAGAAATATCAAGTGGTATTGACATGCCAATCTTTACTATGTTAAATGATTAAAAATTTGAGGGTGAGAGGGAGGGTCAGCCTCAGTTCTGGGAGAGCTAAGGTTCCCCACTTAATACCAGTACCTATAATTGTATAATAAATAGCCAGTTTAATTGTCAATTGGTATTTAATATACTTTATTCCTCGACCTCAAACAATAACCCTGGTTATCAATATATATATATATACATGCACATAAAACCTGAATACCTGGATACTGATATAATACTTCATAACATATACATTTTAAATAATTCTTATTTAAATGTTAATATTGTTACCACACTCCACAGTCTAGTTCATGAAGACTGTAATTATTTCAAAGTCTAGTCTGAACATAAATCATATAAGTGTCAGGGTGGCTTATGAAATTAAAATGCAAATACTCCTATTATAAAGTTATGGTTTTACGTGATTCAAATCATTATTTATCTAACCTTATCAAATGTTTTTATTAGTTGGTATAAATTATGACATCTTGTGATACTATTTGGTCAAAATATCACTGAATAACAATAACAGTTATACCTGGTAAGATGACCTCTAGAGGTTTTAGATGTTGATGAGCTATGTGTTTAGTACAATATATAATAATGTAAAGACATGCTATGATATAAGTTATACCTGGTAAGATAACCTCTAGAGGTTTTAGATGTTGATGAGCTATAAGTTATACCTGGTAAGATAACCTCTAGAGGTTTTAGATGTTGATGAGCTATATGTATAGTATAATATATAATAATATAAAGACATGCTATGATATAAGTTATACCTGGTAAGATGACCTCTAGAGGTTTTAGATGTTGATGAGCTATATGTATAGTATAATATATAATAATATATAGATATGCTATAAGTTATACCTGATAAGATGACCTCTAGAGGTTTTAGATGTTGATGAGCTATATGTATAGTATAATATATAATAATATATAGACATGCTATGATATAAGTTATACCTGGTAAGATAACCTCTAGAGGTTTTAGATGTTGATGAGCTATGTGTATAGTATAATATATAATAATATATAGACATGCTATAAGTTATACCTGGTAAGATGACCTCTAGAGGTTTTAGATGTTGATGAGCTATAAGTTATACCTGGTAAGATAACCTCTAGAGGTTTTAGATGTTGATGAGCTATGTGTATAGTATAATATATAATAATATAAAGACATGCTATGATATAAGTTATACCTGGTAAGATAACCTCTAGAGGTTTTAGATGTTGATGAGCTATGTGTTTAGTATAATATATAATAATATAAAGACATGCTATGATATAAGTTATACCTGGTAAGATAACCTCTAGAGGTTTTAGATGTTGATGAGCTATGTGTTTAGTATAATATATAATAATATAAAGACATGCTATGATATAAGTTATACCTGGTAAGATGACCTCTAGAGGTTTTAGATGTTGATGAGCTATAAGTTATACCTGGTAAGATAACCTCTAGAGGTTTTAGATGTTGATGAGCTATGTGTATAGTATAATATATTAATATATAATAATATAAAGACATGCTATGATATAAGTTATACCTGGTAAGATAACCTCTAGAGGTTTTAGATGTTGATGAGCTATGTGTATAGTATAATATATAATAATATAAAGACATGCTATGATATAAGTTATACCTGGTAAGATAACCTCTAGAGGTTTTAGATGTTGATGAGGTATGTGTATAGTATAATATATAATAATATAAAGACATGCTATGATATAAGTTATACCTGGTAAGATGACCTCTAGAGGTTTTAGATGTTGATGAGCTATGGATAGAAGGAGGTAGAATATTCAGTTTGAATGAAAGGCAAAGAAAAATGATTTAAAAATAAATAATACAGTATTAGGGTACAGACAACAGACACCAAGTTTTTGGTGGAATGGGGGGCCCTGTTTTACAAGAAATCTTACCATCAATTTCTCAACGTAAAATACCACAAATAAAACATAATTAATGATAAGATTTTTTTGTGAAATGGAGGGCAGGTTACTAGTTTGATCATTATACTACTGGTATTAGAGAATGAGGTAGGAAAGGGTGGGGGGGGGGGGGTACATAAGTAGGTACATACCCAATACTACTAGCATTAGAGGACTTGAGAGAATGAGGGAGGGAGGGGTATGGGGGGTGGTCAGGTAATGATAGAAGGTACATACCCAATACTACTAGCACTAGAGGACATCATAGAGAAAGCATCATCTAGAAGTTGGTGCATTCGTTTTCTGGCCTCATGTAATGTTTCTGGTGGTTTCTCATCATTTTCATCATCACTATAACCTCCATTCTACAATATATTATAGAAAACTCAAATAAATTAAAAAAAACTGATCTGTCAGCAATCTGAACTCTATTCCAACTTGTTTTTATTGAACGTCTGGTTGATTCCATGAGTCTGTTAATTGGTACAACTTTAATTGAGCGCCCCCTGTAATTGATACACCTTGTATGAATAACTAAAGTTTAACTTACAAGTTGTGAAAGTGTTTTGTTTTTTCTAGGTTTACTGGGTCTAAAATAACAATCAATAAAAACATTATGTTTAATGATATAGATCCTATAATCCTAGGTTACCAATCTTTTTCAGGTAGCGAACCCATTCCCAAAATTTTTGAAAATGAGAAGTCCGGAGAGCGCATTTCTGTCGACTCTGAAGTGTTGAAATCTCCATCAATATCAAATCTTTTGAACAGCCAAATTTAGTTAAAAAAGGAGCACCAAATTCAAATTTTTAAAGAATAATAAGCCTGTAAGAGAGGGAGGTCCTTCCCCTCAAGAGTTTTTTAAGAATTTTCACAAACCATATCAATTTTCAAAAAGTTTTCAGACTAGTCCGCGACCCCAAAGAAAAGTGCTTCGCCACCCAAGTCGGGATCTCGACCCAGGGATTGAGAACCCAGAATATAGATGATTTCCGTAGATTTAATAACATTAGGTTGCTGCAATATTTTTGAATTTTAATATTTGCATGCTTCTTTGGAATGGTTGCCACATGTCCTCAGGAAATATTTGTCTTCTTTAAAAATTTGACAGATTTCAGACTTGTAAACAAACACTGCCATTACAAATATGTTTCTATAACATTTAGTGAGATTTCTTCATTTTACTTTCATATAATCTTGATGGCTATAATATTTATTGTATTTATTCTGAATTCACCGAGACCATTATAAGTAATTTATTACCTTTTCTTAGATTTATGTGTATCTGGATGATTCTGTTCTATATCTGATGACTTGTAATGATCTGAAATACAAGGAAAAAAAAAAGTTTCCTAAAATTTACTCTTTATGTTATGTGTGATGTTTTTTTTATTCTTATTTTATCCACATCAGTCTCTATGACCTGTATTACTGATACAGGGAAACTGAGTTGATAAATATGAAGGTATTATCTCAACCTATATCCTGAACAAACTTATGGCCCTCAAGTTAGTGAGAAACAACAGGAAACTGGTTTGAAAAATCTGAAGGTATTATCTCAACCTATAAAGGGGATGAACCTGGACTTGGTCAGAGAGAGAGTGTCAAATTCACCAACTCAAAAGACCCTGTTGTTCTCCTAAGTTAAAGAGTTCAAAATTAATTCAAAGACGGTAATAAATATAAGTTATTAAATATACAGTTAAAAATACAAGTTATTATAGAAATGTTTTCCTACCTTCTACTTTTCTTCTCTCTCTCAATCTTTGTTTATTTCTCTTTCTTTCTATTTGTAATAATTCAGTTGTCTGTAGAAAACAAGAACAGAAATCAGTTTAACTCTGGTTTTTTGTTTTAAGGAAAGAAAAATTATATCCATGATATTTTACTTATTTCTCTAATATTCTTTTCTATTGTCCGAATGACTAGACGCTATTTCCATATCAGCATCCTCCATCCTGCATCACTAACAGAGCGAAATTGCGTTAAAAATTCGAAAGGATTTAACTTACACCCCAGATTTGTGACAAACTCAAGGAAAAAAAAAACATGCCAAGATCTTTGACAAACCCTAGATGAAATAATAGTTTAGACATGGACCTGTCGCTATGAAACCTTCGAGACCTTCTGTCCAAGCTTTGAGACAAACCCAAAGATAAAATAAAAACAATTTAGAATCTGATTCAATGAGCCTTAATAGACACAGAGGGAGGTTCAACAGACCCTTTTTAACCTAACACCATGCTTTCTGTCAAAACCTGTAGAGAAACACACGGTTTTAACTCTGAATCTCCATGCCAAGATCTTTGACCAACCTGATAAAAAAACAATAAATAATAGAGACTGACCTGATGATCTGGTGGTGAATCACTTCTATCAGCCTCTTCTTCATCAGCTACTACAAATATAAATTTATAAATACAAAAATTACAAACAACACAAATAATGTGAACAAGGCTGATTTTCCAATCTTAACAATGTACAGAAACCAAAATTATACTTTAATGTTGATGTTTTGCATTTGATTTTATATTCAAATATCAAATTATAATTAAATCAAGTTTTATGAACAATCATTCTGCCCTTAACAGAGTAACAGAAAACGCCAAGCAGTGTGCAATAAGGGAAATGATAGTGACAATTCTCAGACACTTGTATACTTTATCTGTCAAATGCACAGTGTACAGCACATTGGGCTATGTTTTTTTTTCAGTGAGACACCTTGTCATGCAACTTAAGAAGTTCTCACACCAATCACTAATTGCGTATGATTGAGAATAAGAATAGCATATATATGTTTCTAATACAACTCTCATATTAATGATTTGTGAGTTGGGTTCGGTATTCATGACCATTTTCATTATTCTTAACTATACATTACTAGTAATCACTATGGTGTGAGGTCCTCACACACTGATTGAGAATACGAATAGCAGATATAAGTTTCTAATGCAACTCTTATGTAACTGATTTGTGAGTTGCGTTTGGACCTAATGGCCACTTTCATCTCTCTCTTCTTCTACCACTGGTTGAGGGACGTACGCTGAAATTCAATAGTTATTGCAATGAAAACCAACAACAGTATAACATAGTACCTGTTATATGAGCTGTATCTCGGGATCTGGGTTTAGATTTTCTAGTTTTAGGTTTAGGTTTGGTTGTGGTCAGATCACCTTCTGATATATAGGTCACTGTATCTCCAGTGTCTGATAATACTTCTGGTATTACTACTCCATTAGACCTGAAAATACATCGTGTTCAAATAATTTGATTTAATAACAAAATAACAGAAAGCAATTTAATGATATACTACTCATATGGCGGAGAATAAAGAAGGGTAAATTTTGAAGATGTCATGTCCAATTCTGTGCCGTTTGATTGAAGCTACAATGTGAACAGACGAAACCTGTTCAGAATCAACCAATCGAGCTTCATCTTTTTCTCCAACGTGGCTGCTTTTTCAAAAGGCTAAAAGTTTTACACCAAGTCTTGAGAACTAAAGATGATCTTACCCCTTCTTGGTCGGTGCTTTCTTCTGTGGAGATTGATTGTAAGGTTGTATGATATCCTGCTCTGATTCAGGATTCACCTCGTACAAGCCTCGTTTAGGATTAGCGTAGAGTATTTGACCATTGCTTCTTTCTAACGGTTCCTCAATATAACTATCTTCAGGCTGGGGAACTTGTCGACTGTATTCACCTCCCTCCTGACAAAAAATTACAACTTAGTTACGAAAGGGAAGATATAAACAACCACACCTTTGAGTAATATCAATATTTTACAACATTTTACAAGGATAACAAATTAGGTTCACAAAGGATCCTTTCTACCAGCTGGTCCTAGACTAAAACTTTTGGTAAAGATCTTTCCCGGATTATTCATACCAATCCACTATGTTGACTGGAATATCGAGGAAAGATCATTTATTCAAGATCATCCCATTTACACACCAGGCTTCGATTTAAAGGGACATTTAGGCCATTTTTTTGACCAATCATACTTTAGTCATAGAAATTTAAGCGGTATCTGATCGCAGTTTGTGAAGCTTTAGATAGAATGGTGGACCAGTGTAGTATTGACCCTTGGACCTACAGGTTAAAGAGCAAGCATCTAACTCACCAAGCCAACAAAGCCCTGTGTCTATATTTCATTAACAAACGAGATGACAGAATGAAATTAAAGTGAAAGAGAAAAACTTACAGGTGGTTCATCTGATTTTTTCATCATCACAAGTTGTGGTTTTATTTCTTTAGACGTTCGACAACATCTTAATGTTATACACAAGATTAACCATATTAAGAGAAATAACGCTATAGGTCCTAACACTGCTCCAATTATCCATAGTTTCTTGTCATCTTCTACCACTGGTTGAGGGACGTACGCTGAAATTCAAAACCAAACAATCTTAAATTGATTGTAAACATGTCTATATGTTTTTTTTTGTATCATTATACATTATTCCAATTTTCAATCAACATTCCTGTAATTATACTAAAACTAAGATGACTTCACTAATTGAAAAGGGTCTTATGTGATAAAGTATATTTTGTGATTAGTGACATCATCAAACACTTAGTTTTAGTTGAATTGCAGGAACCACAGATGTTGACTGAAAATTGGAATGGTGAAAGTTGATGCTATCAGTGTCCTCGATACAAAATTTAAAACTTCTCTGTTCCATTTTAAACCCATGCAGAAAAGGAATAAAGGGAATTTTGTCAAAGCAGCAACATTATGCCTGTTCTTTAACCATTACTAAATATTTACATTTCTACTAACACTCCCTTCAATAAACCAGTTAGCCAAACCGGCGTTTATTTTCCAATAACTGTAGTTTGTCATGTGACAATACGACAATGTGTATGAATACATCGAAAGCGATTACAAGGATTGACTCAACGGTTTCGGGTATTTTTACAATTAAAAAATAGAACATTTTGGCGTATTTTAGCAGAAAAGATAAACCAATGTAAATATAAGGAATGAACGCTGGTTTATCATCTGACAAGATGTACATGACTCGCTTCGCCGGGTCATTTGTCTTGTCACCGGGTCATTTGTCTCGTCACATGATAAACCAGCGTTTATTTCCCCATAACAATAACAAGATCCACATTCATTCCTTCACTATCTATACTGTTTCACAAAAGGTCTTAATAATAGTATCCCATCCACTAAACATGTTCTTTATCCCAAGCATTACAAACAGGATTGGCAGTATTCGCTAGCGTATACTCCAATCAAATCGCTTCATTTACAAACTTCCATGATACAAACACAGTGAGTATTGCAGTCAAGGTATAAGACGAAATTCGTAATAGTTTGACATTATGAAAATGGAAGTTTTCAAGTCTAAAATTTTCTAAACAATAGTAAGATAAACAGTGGAAGACTTACGTTCAGCCTTGACAACGACCACATATCCTAATCGTAGCGCCACCTCCTGATCACTAAGGTGACCAAACACCCGTACAGCCTCCGTGGCAGGGATATAACTACCATTCTTCATGAGGAGGTAAATAAACTCCACCTCATCGCTGGTATTATCTCGCGTTACATTATTAATCTGGAAAATAGAAAGCATCATTAGTGTTGTGTTTTGATTGGCTGCGAATAGAAGATGGCAGGAGTTAATCATTCAATCATTTTGTGTATATTTTAGATATCAGAGGTTATATTTTCCTTTTGAAAAGTAATACAGATAGCTAAATATTCTTTAAACCTGGTGTTTGATGATCTTAGTTGTATGGTAATTCTGAGTAACACCTAAAGTAAAGTAATTTTTAGAACCAGTTTTTATCATTTAGTTCTGAAAAGTTAACTATGATCAGAATTTTAATATGAATAAATAGTAATGATTCAATCTCAGCCAAAGAATGGCAAAATCAAGAGTAAAAGTTGTATAGTAGAGGACTTCTCTAAATAGAAGTACCATCAGATGTTTGAAATGAAGTAAAGGATGTGTTTCCTTGACTACCAGCACATGATGTCACTATCGTTTCCAAACACTCTGAGCACCAACTGAGCAACAGTTTCAAGTAGAATGAGACTGACCTGTAACTTGATATCTCCTGAGTCTGATACCGCCATTCTTTTCTTTCTCGACTGTTGCTGTTGACTAGCATTCTGTCTCTGGTACGCCTCATCATACGCATTAGCTAGTTTTAACTCGATCTCATATTGAAATTCATCAGTAGTAACATTTATATCTTTCCCCACAATTAATACTGAAATACGTCAACAAAACAAAATTACTACAGCTGATAGGGACGCTGGAATGAGCCTTTCTCCGCATTGAACACAAACTTTCTAATTTCTTATCATTGGACATAAGGAAAGAAGTGCCTGTAGTCCCTTTCATTTTGCTTGTGTGGCCCCTCCTTGACAACTGTGTAGGCCCTTACTTGTTGTTTTTAATGTTAGAACCGAATGTAGTTTATTATGCCACTCACCTGTTCTGATCCAGTAGTTTATATAACTATCACTGGAATTCAGGCCGTCTGTAACATTTGGTACCACTGATGATACTGTGGATACAGAACTAGAGTCAATAATGGTGCTGACGCTTGGTGAATTCAAGATGGTTGATGTTTCTGTTAGTAATGCTGATGATGGTGTTACTGATGGCGTTAAAGATGGCGTTAATGATGAAGGAGTACTCTCTGATGGTTGACTTGACGACTGTAGAGTGGCTGACACTGTCAAAGATACTGATTTGTCAGGCACATGAGAAAGAGTCTCAGTGACAAATGACACACTTTCAGTCAAAAGAGACAAGGTGTCACTTGGAACACTTTCGCTCATGATCGATAAAGTTTCTGTAAAAAGTGGCAAAATTTCTGTAAAAAGTGACGAAGTTTCAGTAGAAAGTGGCAAAGTTTCAGTCAAAAGTGGCAAAGTTTCAGTCAAAAGTGGAAAAGTTTCAGTAGAAAGATGCAAAGTTTCAGTATAAAGTGGCAAAGTTTCAGTATAAAGTGGCAAAGTTTCAGTAGAAAGTGGCAAAGTTTCAGTCAAAAGTGGAAAAGTTTCTGTAAAAAGTGGCAAAGTTTCAGTAGAAATTGCCAAAGTTTCAGTAAACAGTGGAGAGGATTCTGTCATAAATGGCAAAGTTTCTGTAAAAAGTGGCAAAGTTTCTGTAAAATGTGGCAAGGATTCTGTCACAGTTAAAATTGCAGAATCAATCTCTGTGGCAAATGTTTCAATTTGTAAAGATTCAGTGAAGCTCTCTAATACTGAACCTGAAATTTCAATTGATTCAGTGGCTGATGGAAGGATTTCAGTTTCAAAAATCAAAGAATTGATATCAGAGGTGAGCAATGCTGAAGATGTAAAGTCTGAAATGGATTTAAAATTTGATTCTGACACTGTGTCAAGGTTGTCCAATGTTTGGGATAGATCAAGCTGAGTTGTCAGCGAGTCAATGAAATCATGGGTCTGTGTTGTTGAGTCAAATCCAGAATGTAGTAAGGAAGAATCTCTTGCTAATACTAAGGAAGAGTCACTTTCCAATACTGAAGAAGAGTCACTTTCCAATACAGAAGAAGAGTCACTTTCCAATATTGAAGAAGAGTCACTTGCCAATACTGAAGAAGAGTCACTTGTCAATACTGAAGAAGAGTCACTTGCCAATACTAAGGAAGAGTCACTTGCCAATACTAAGGAAGAGTCACTTTCCAATATTGAAGAAGAGTCACTTGCCAATACAGAAGAAGAGTCACTTTCCAATACTGAAGAAGAGTCTAAAAATGTCAAAGCCACCAGAGAGGTACCCATGAATGATGAATGAAGACTAAAATCCAATGAGCCAGTCTGAATGACCAACAAGCTGCTTGGCGATTCTACAGAAGCATCTAGTCCATTAGAGCTCCCGACATGATCGCTTGTTATGAAGTCACTAGGTGCAGTGTCAATCACTCTCTCTGAACTATCACTAAAGCTAGGTGTAATGTCACTAGAGCTAATTAAGCTTCCTGTATTAAGCATTGCTGTACTACTTGAGAGCTGACTGAAGTCACTTGCAAGTATGGAATCACTAGAGTCAATCATTGAGCTAAAAGCTGTTTCATCTATGCTAGAACTAAGCGCCACATCACTTAAATCACTAATGCTTGTGCTTTGAAATTGAATTGATTCCACATTGTTAGAGGTTAAAACACTAGAGCTCTCTATGGCATAAGTTAGATCAATTTGTATAGGAGATTGTGAAGGAACTTGAGTTAGTGTTAATTGTTCACTTGGTGTTAAGTTATCAGTTAGTGTAAGCAATGTTGATAGCCAGGTTGCTTCACTATCAACAGCAAAAGTTAGTGTTCCACTTTCAACTGCATAAGTTTCACTATCAAGAGAATAGGTTAGTGTTTGACTATCAATATCAGAAGTTAGTGTTTGGCTATCAACATCAGATGTTAGTATTTTGCTATCAACAGCAGATGTTAGTGTTTCACTGTAACTTGTTAGTACTCCGGTATGAAAAGATGTTAAAACACTATAAAGGGGTGTTTCTGTTTTCGAAGTTGTAAGTTCACTATATAAGGGTGTCACTGTTCTAGAAGGTATAAGGTCACTAGGTGAATTAGAGGGCATCAAATCACTAAGCAATTCACTTTGGGAAGGGGTTAGCGTTTCCAAAAAAGATTCACTTTGGGCAATTTCACTTTGGGAGGGTGTTGGGATTTCACTTTGGGAGGGTGTAGCAATTTCACTTTGGGAGGGGGTTAGCATTTCACTTTGGGAGGTGATTAGTGTTTCAAAAATAGAAGCACTTTGGAAGGGTGTTGGAATTTCACTTTTGGAGGGTGTTGGAATTTCACTTTGGGACGGGTAAGAAGAAATTATTCCAGAAAACATAGTTTCATGAACACTATCAGAGGGTGTTATAGATCCAAGAGTTAGTGGTAGATATTCACTTTGTAAGGAAGGTGTTATGTGTTCACTTTGGAAGGGTGTTAATGATCCAGTGGGGGGAGTGTTATAATCACTTGGAAATGGTGTTAATCCAGAGACAAAAGTTACAAGAGCTGTTAGTGTTCCAATTATTAAATCATCGGTCAAGGAGCTTATTAAGGATTCAAAAACAGGTGTTACTGCACTATCATGTGCTAAATATTGGTTAGTTTGTGCACTGGTTAGAGATGAAAATGATTCAGTTATAAAATTAGCAAAGGATTCACTAGATTCAAGCTGGGAGGAAGGGTTATAATCCACAAGAAATTCACTTACTATAGCGTTAGAGGGCGTTAGTATATCACTAGATGCAGGGGTTAAAAGCGTTAAAACACTTTGGGAAGGTGTCAAAGTTATTTTGGTTTCAGAGTTAGGAGAGGATGAGTCACTCAAAACAATACCATGATAATCTGACATAGAAGTTGGTAATAGAAACTCTGTAAGGCTGTGATAGGATTCATCTGAATATAATCCAAAATCACTAGATAAAATATCACTTGGGTTTGTCACTATAAAATCACTTTCGCTGGTCACTATCAAGTCACTTGATATATCAGAAGCTGTTTTTATAACATCAGTATCCATCTGACTTTCAAGAGAAGTTACTTCAAGACTCGTAGACGAGAAGCTAGGAGTATAAAAGGTGTCTAGATCTACATCTGATATTGAAGCAGTGGTCAAGTCTATCACAATTCCTGGAGTGTCTTGGTAATATGTTATCAGGGTAGAGACGCTTGGAACTAGAGTAAACTCTTGAGAACTTGGTACTGGTCCATCATCCACAGTCGATTCCGGTTTCACGATTGATGAAGATTCTGTTGACACACCTGTAGCTTCAATAACGTCTGTTGATGCACCTGTATCTTCGGAGGTCTGAAGACTTGGACTGGCATCAGATAATATTGGTACTGCTGTTGACACTGATGAGTCAGTTCCAGACATGGTAGAAATCAGTTCATCAGCATTGATAATGGTCCCTCTCATGGATAAGGACGGTGCATAAGCTTCTATGGGATATGATGTATAATCAATCACGATACTCTGAGATACTATTGGTGGCATCTGAGGAGTTGAGCTTACGTCTTCCTGAAAACTTGTATATAAAAGTTGATGGGTAGCCACTGCCTTATCCACGACAGTCTCCAAAAAGTCACTAGTTTTTTCAACATCCAACTCACTACTTTTAGTAAGTCCAATTCCACTTTCAGAAACATAACTGTCCATTGGAGTCTCTGAATTAATGGTTGTTGTGAACATTTCAGAGATTAATTGATGGTCTATCACAAGATCAGCTGATTGGAAAGCCACTACAGAAGACTCTCCTAAAACACTGGTCTCTGAAGGGGTCTCTAAAGGGGTAACTAGGCTTTCCAAAATATCCTGAATGGGCACAGTGGACATAATAACCGGGAGACTGGGGATCACTGCTGACAGGGGCACTCTCCCTACAATTCCTGAATCAAAATCAGAATTCTGAGATTCCACAACAAGTGTTAATTTTGATTCACCATTTTGAGCGGTTGTAGGCATAAGGATTGGGGTATCCCCTAAATAAGTACTGTCATGGGTTCCCTCGTGGAGAGAGGAATAAAAGGCCGGAGACTGATCATGATATGGATAAGAAGTTTGGACGTTTTCAAATTGTAAATCAGATGGCGTAGAAAATATAACATCATTTGCACTATATACACTGAATTGTGATGTGTCACTGCTAAAAATTGCATTAAAGGATCCATCAGTTAAATGTGTTTCACTGAGTCGTTGTTCACTAGGAGCGATATGTACAGTAGCACTTGTGGATGGCTGAAGAATGATATTGAGCAATGGTGGTGTCTGAGAAAGAGACAGTGAAAGAGTAGAAAGACTAACAGGAAGTTCACTAGCACTACTAATTGTATTTTCTAAAACAGAAGAGTCATGGTTGCTATGGAATGATGTAATGTAAGCACTAAATTGACCTTCAAGTGAAGAAGATGTGAGAGTCTTCCAGGCACTGATATCTAGTGTATTAGTTTCTAAACCAGGTGATGTTTCTGGTGTTAGTGTCACTATAGAATCTGAAATAGAAAATATTACAGTTAAAGTTTAAGATATTAGATGTGCTAATCAACGAAAAAATTTGACACTAGGACCCAAAATACCACTACAACTGTTAAAGTTGATATTACAAACCACCTCTATGACATCATGGCTGATCTCTCCTATACAATGAAAATCTGGGTCTTCAACCATCTCCCCCCAAATCTTTTCCAAACATCAAGTCTTAAGTGATTGATTACATACATATTATGTTTTGGACATAGTAGATGTGAGCATGGTCTTGTTTAAGGCAGAGACCTGATGCCTGTATATTTATAAATTATATTTAGAAGGGTGTTGATGGACCTGTTGATGTTTATATGCTTAAGTGAAACAAGGTAGAAATATTTCAAGAGTCTGACGTGTCAAACAAAAGACATCGGCTTTGTAGAAAATTAATATTTTTTTTCAGAAATGTACCATATCTAGCAGACGAAAGGGGCATAGTTTTAGTAATGTCAGACAATGTTACCTTGCTCCAATTTAAACATAGTCTACACATACCTCAAGTTCAGAATGTTCTGACAAATTCAAACAAACAGAGTAAAAAACCTGGATCCCTTCCAAACTATGTTAAACAGTCTTTGAAAGACATGTTTGGAGGGTGTAGGAGTGTTTGATTCAATACACCACTGTTCAGGGTAAACAATTTAATAGATATTCCGATAGACAATCAATTATGTGTTTTATCAGAAACTTGGGGTGACTTGATCACATAATGTTGAGTAGAAACTAAAACAATGTGCAGGCCACTAGCTACAGGGGGGCAAGGAGAAAAAATGTATTGTCGCCCTGAAACAATTCTGACAACTGACCAATTCCATTATTGTAACTAAACACCATACACTATTGCCTCTCCAGATATATTACTTGCCCTTCCAGATATATTACTTGTCCCACCAGATATATTACTTGTCCCTCCAGATATATTACTTGCCCTTCCAGATATATTGCTTGTCCCTCCAGTTATATTACTTGCCCCTCCGGACAATCAAGTTTCGCTACCAGCCTGACAATGTGCAGTTACACTACAAATTGTTCAGAAATGATAAAATCTTGTCGATACAGTGTTTATTAATCCTTACAGGAGTTACTTCCCTTTCAAAACCATCTCATCTCAGTTTAAACAAAGTCTATAACTGACAGACTAATTGAATTTGAACAGATTTTTTGTTTTCAAAATGTAATTAGTTAAAATATTTCATGTTTGACAGAAAAGGCAGAAAGTGACATGAGAGTAAAACTTCAGTAGAACGAGATAATCTACCCACAGTAAACAAAGGGAAAATAAAATATACATGAAAGTCAGTAAACTTTGAGAGAAAAAGTGAAAACCTGGAAAGAATGACACGGCCCAGAAATGACAGGGACACCATTTTGGTGGGTTGATTTGAGTCTTGAATATATGTAAATAGTTTTCAGAAATACTAGAAATTTATGAAAATCGCATAATTCCTTCAAAAATATCTTAAACTAGGAATTTGACTCACTATTTCTATATATCACACAGTATTTTAACATTCAAAGGCAGACATGGATTTCTAACCTAGTAATGAGATTTTTGCCCTTAAAGCTTGCTTTTGGGGCTGCGAGGGGGAAGCAACTGCCCCCTCTGCTCCCCCTCTGCCACTGGTGTCCCTAGCTGCGACAATAAATTGTTCGAATAGTGGCCATAAACATACAAAATTTAGAAATACTCTTTACGATCTATTTATATTAATTCAGTTTCTATTTCTGACAAAATTCATTCTGAAGTTTCAATAAAAACAAATATTGGAAGTTGTTACTTTATAAAAACTACCATTGACATCAAAAAAATCAATTTAAAACAATACTGGCACATAACATGCTTGTCAAATCTTACAACATATTTCAACACAGACACATTTAATCTGGGACATCAGAAATATTTCAGTTTAAACCTGCCATGATGGCTTAACACCTGATAAAAATCTCAAGATCTCAGTTTAAATCAATTCAAAACCAGAATAATCAACTCAGTGATAAATCTAACAGTTGTATAATAATCAACTCAGTGATAAATCTAACAGTTGTATAATAATCAACTCAGTTATAAATCTAACAGTTGTATAATAATCAACTCAGTGATAAATTTAACAGTTGTATAATAATCAACTCAGTGATAAATCTAACAGTTGTATAATAATCAACTCAGTGATAAATCTAACAGTTGTATAATAATCAACTCAGTGATAAATCTAACAGTTGTATAATAATCAACTCAGTGATAAATCTAACAGTTGTATAATAATCAACTCAGTTATAAATCTAACAGTTGTATAATAATCAACTCAGTGATAAATTTAACAGTTGTATAATAATCAACTCAGTGATAAATTTAACAGTTGTATAATAATCAACTCAGTTATAAATCTAACAGTTGTATAATAATCAACTCAGTGATAAATCTAACAGTTGTATAATAATCAACTCAGTTATAAATCTAACAGTTGTATAATAATCAACTCAGTGATAAATCTAACAGTTGTATAATAATCAACTCAGTGATAAATCTAACAGTTGTATAATAATCAACTCAGTGATAAATCTAACAGTTGTATAATAATCAACTCAGTTATAAATCTAACAGTTGTATAATAATCAACTCAGTGATAAATCTAACAGTTGTATAATAATCAACTCAGTGATAAATCTAACAGTTGTATAATAATCAATGGGTTACAACGTATGATTAGAGAGCTGTGTTTTATAAAAATCCTACTAAGATCCATTTTGTCTAAAGTATTGTATTTCTCCATGTAAAATTCCTCTATCACAACAAATTCTTTTCATGAGTTTTTTGTGGAACAGGGTTAAAAAATGTTTTTTTCAGTTAGTGTGACTCTGTCTCTAGACATTTTGAAATCAAACGAAGAAGAATCTGTATTAATATGAAAAACTTCCTTTTATAACAATTTAATAAAGATAATAAAAACTTTTCTCAACCAGCAATGGTCTTATAAATGATGACAGCAATTATATTAGAATCTTAAAGGAATAGTAAGGAAGTATTTTCAATTATTTATGTATATCAGGGACACTGATAGCATCAATTTACACCATGTCCATTTTCAATCAGATGTCTGCTGGTCTCACAACTTCACTTAAACTAATGATGTACCGTAGTTATCACAAAGAACTTCAGATATTATTAGCAGCTTTATCAATATTGATGTCATTTAACTTTTTTTTTTATTACAGGAACTACAGACATCTGACATAACCTTGAAATGGTGCAAAAAGAAAAAGGCACCGATACACATAAAACGTTTTCTTTTACTATCTCTTTAACATATGAGAAAGGGATTTCCGAAAATATTTTAGAAATTAATAATGGTGTAAAGATTACCAAAATAAACAACAAGAATAAACAATACACAGCCGAAATAAACAATAAAAATAAACAAGAGAATAAAACTAGGACAATGGTGAGTCAATACGAAGGGAGGTGATAAAATTATTGATATTTCATCTACCACTCAATTATTGATATTGTATTACTGTTACAAGATAGGGGTTGCGAGCACTCAGAAACACTGGTGGTGGCATCAGAAAAATCTTAAAGATTCAATACACACAGTGAGGTGATAAAATTATCGATATTTCGTATCTTAATCATTAATATGTTCTTACTTGGGGCTGAAAGCCGACTAGGTCATCTTCTAGAAACACTGGCTGAGGTTTTATACTTTATTATGTATGTAAACTTATACAAGTAGTTCAGGGTATATGATATTTTATTTTATTTACACTCAGTGTTAAAAGAGTTTAGATAATTATATGTCTCAGTGGGTTTCTATATATCACAGAGTATCTTAAATTGACCAGTTTTTGTTTTAACGTTAAGTCATGCAGATAATTCTGGACACACATGAATTTGAAGGCTCAAATTTTGACAGTGAGCTGTGAACACTATAACTGATTTCTGAGACTAAGTAAGGTAAAAAAAAATGGTGCAGCTGTCCCTTTAAAGTGGGTTTCTACTTTTCATGTCACCAAGACGAGGCAACCACCTGTCAGAAACCACCCTGACTTTTAACAGCAACTAATAAACTGATAATAATGCTGTAATTAAAACCATAACAACTAAGAATTAATTATTAATTTTTAATCAAGAGTTGTGCTTGTTTAATTCTACCTACAGTGTGGTGTATTTCTCAGGTTTGCCTCGTTAAATTTATTAATTATTTATAATATATCACCCATCATAGAAACATAACATAACTTCATCATCTGTTGATATTTTTGACTTTTTTTCTGTGATTAATGAAATTCTTAGATGGTTTTCTTCCCTATAAGCTATTTTGTTTATCAGGACAGTGACAGATTGTGGGAGATTGTAGATATTGCCTGTGGATCAATTTGAAAAAGTTGAATGCCATTCTAAATAAACAAAATAAAACAGACAAGTTTTGTTGTGTTGGGTTTTAAAGGTCAAAATTAAAATTAACTTTAACTCTGATTTTAAACAGAATAAACTTGTTATATTGTCCTGTGTTTTACAACTTTAACTCTGAATTTAAACAGAATAAACTTGTATTATTGTCCTGTGTTTTACAACTTTAACTCTGAATTTAAACAGAATAAACTTGTTATTATTGTCCTGTGTTTTACAACTTTAACTCTGATTTTAAAAAGAATAAACTTGTTATATTTCCTGTGTTTTACAACTTTAACTCTGAATTTAAACAGAATAAACTTGTTATATTGTCCTGTGTTTTACAACTTTAACTCTGATTTTAAACAGAATAAACTTGTTATATTTCCCGTGTTTTACAACTTTAACTCTGAATTTAAAAAGAATAAACTTGTTATATTTCCTGTGTTTTACAACTTTAACTCTGAATTTAAACAGAATAAACTTGTATTATTGTCCTGTGTTTTACAACTTTAACTCTGATTTTAAAAAGAATAAACTTGTTATATTTCCTGTGTTTTACAACTTTAACTCTGAATTTAAACAGAATAAACTTGTATTATTGTCCTGTGTTTTACAACTTTAACTCTGAATTTAAACAGAATAAACTTGTTATATTTCCCGTGTTTTACAACTTTAACTCTGAATTTAAACAGAATAAACTTGTTATATTTCCTGTGTTTTACAACTTTAACTCTGAATTTAAACAGAATAAACTTGTTATATTTCCCGTGTTTTACAACTTTAACTCTGAATTTAAACAGAATAAACTTGTTATATTTCCTGTGTTTTACAACTTTAACTCTGAATTTAAACAGAATAAACTTGTTACATTGTCCTGTGTTTTACAACTTTAACTCTGAATTTAAAAAGAATAAACTTGTATTATTGTCCTGTGTTTTACAACTTTAACTCTGATTTTAAATTATATTTCCTGTGTTTTACAACTTTAACTCTGAATTTAAACAGAATAAACTTGTTACATTGTCCTGTGTTTTACAACTTTAACTCTGAATTTAAAAAGAATAAACTTGTTATATTGTCCTGTGTTTTACAACTTTAACTCTGAATTTAAACAGAATAAACTTGTTATATTGTCCTGTGTTTTACAACTTTAACTCTGAATTTAAACAGAATAAACTTGTTATATTTCCTGTGTTTTACAACTTTAACTCTGAATTTAAACAGAATAAACTTGTATTATTGTCCTGTGTTTTACAAGTTAACACAAAGTTTTAAAAACAATTAACTTTAAGCCTAAAAAAATGCTATGTTTGTGTCTGTCATAGATTTCTAAGATAATCCAAATGAGGATTAAGACAAAAAATTCAAAAGTATTTAAAAATTTTGATTTTTTTGACTCGTGTCTGAAAAGTTATCCAAACTTTACAATAATCGAATTTAGAACAGAGAAAATTTCAATATTTTAGTCTGTTTTTGATTTCCAAGATAATCCAAGTTATCCAAGAT
>NW_008710050.1:238672-239727 GCF_000327385.1 Lottia gigantea | reverse complement strand
TAATGATTAACTTATATATTCTAATTCAGAATTTACGAATTGTCTACAAGTCAAAGAAACACTGTCCAAGCACAAACTTATCATTTCAAGGATTATCAGATTAAGTTGAAGGTTAATCTAGGAAAGATCAAAACCAAGAAGTTTTATGTGTAACTTTTCTGCACCTTATGGGATAATGAAGTCCAAAGGATAGGGTTCTTTAAAATTGGACTAGAGGGTTAAATGGTGTGAATTCATTTTAACATCTTACCGTCCAGGACCGAGTCTAACCGCCATGTCATTCGACCCTACCAGATCTAACAAATTATCAACAACCAAGCCAACAACACAGAATCATCCAATTTGAATCAATCCAACTACCAACTACTACGACTACCAACAACTACCTAGTTTGTGATATCAGCATCCGCTGGAAGCGAACGTTAACTTGTCATCTACCAACAACTACCTAGTCTGTGATATCAGTATCCGCTGGAAGCGAACATTAACTTGTCATCTATAAACAACTACCTAGTCTGTGATATCAGCATCCGCTGGAAGCGAACGTTAACTTGTCATCTATCAACAACTACCTAGTCTGTGATATCAGCATCCGCTGGAAGCGAACATTAACTTGTCATCTACCAACAACTACCTAGTCTGATATCAGTATCCGCTGGAAGCGAACGTTAACTTGTCATCTATCAACAACTACCTAGTCTGTGATATCAGCATCCGCTGGAAGCGAACGTTAACTTGTCATCTACCGAACAACCTTAAACAACTTGTGATTCTTTAGAACTGTAGTTGTAGCAGGTTACTAGCCAATATCGTATAACCTATTACTATAATGTTATATAAATTAGTGAAATGAAAGAAACTAAATGGAAAGTAAAAAAGGTAAGAAATAATAACACAATTTACAACTATACTATAACATTAAACTAACAAACATTGAAATAAAATAAAAATAAAATGTATAAAATATACCACAAACATAAACAATGTAACAAGATGAATATTTTAACAAAGATTTAAAGGGATTGTAAAAGATGTTTTTTATCAGGGACACTGAA
>NW_008710050.1:237560-238622 GCF_000327385.1 Lottia gigantea | reverse complement strand
ATATCAGCATCCGCTGGAAGCGAACGTTAACTTGTCATCTATCAACAACTACCTAGTTTGTGATATCAGTATCCGCTGGAAGCGAACATTAACTTGTCATCTATCAACAACTACCTAGTCTGTGATATCAGTATCCGCTGGAAGCGAACATTAACTTGTCATCTATCAACAACTACCTAGTCTGTGATATCAGTATCCGCTGGAAGCGAACATTAACTTGTCATCTATCAACAACTACCTAGTCTGTGATATCAGTTAGCTGGAAGTGGACATTAACTTGTCATCTATCAACAACTACCTAGTCTGTGATATCAGTATCCGCTGGAAGCGAACATTAACTTGTCATCTACCAACAACTACCTAGTCTGTGATATCAGCATCCGCTGGAAGCGAACATTAACTTGTCATCTACCAACAACTACCTAGTCTGATATCAGTATCCGCTGGAAGCGAACGTTAACTTGTCATCTACCAACAACTACCTAGTCTGATATCAGTATCCGCTGGAAGCGAACGTTAACTTGTCATCTACCGAACAACCTTAAACAACTTGTGATTCTTTAGAACTGTAGTTGTAGCAGGTTACTAGCCAATATCGTATAACCTATTACTATAATGTTATATAAATTAGTGAAATGAAAGAAACTAAATGGAAAGTAAAAAAGGTAAGAAATAATAACACAATTTAACTAAACTATAACATTAAACTAACAAACCTTGAAATAAAATAAAAATAAAATGTATAAAATATACCACAAACATAAACAATGTAACAAGATGAATATTTTAACAAAGATTTAAAGGGATTGTAAAAGAGGTTTTTTTTATGCTTATCAGGGACACTGAACCAAATTGTTTTATGACCTCACCTCTTTACAATCACTTTTAATAATTTGATTTAATTGATGTAAATATATATATATATCTACTAGTACCAATACTGAATACTGATTCTGTACAGTTCTCTATGAGTTTAGACCATTCAAAAAAGCAAATTTTTTAAAAATTTAAAATGGTGACAAATGTTGGTCTTTGTAAGTTTATATTCTTATGACCTCACCG
>NW_008710050.1:231923-237510 GCF_000327385.1 Lottia gigantea | reverse complement strand
GGAACAAAAATCAATACATTTATTATATCCACTTCATAAAAATAAAGAAATTTATTCACCTGTGCTGGTGGTAAGGGCAGTTGATAGAAGCCACAAAACAGGCAAATAAAATAAAAAATCCAATACACCGAGCAATCATGATGGTAAATTATCCTTAAAATTCTAACTTCTGCTTGGGTGTCATAAAAAAATCACAAAAACACTTCCAGAAGGATGAGTTTGTCATTCTTTTAATCATTTCCTTTTAAATAAGGCACAGTACAAGTGTAGGCTTGTTTCTTCACTTTACACAGTTAACTTTTCATGAATGGAAATTCGTCGATAATTTCATTATTTGTGGTTCGATCCCGCTTAAACGATAATCCAAGATTAAAAACGATTATGTCACCATTTTGATCACCTCGTCATTATTGATTTTGATCATTTCGAGTGTTTATAAGCGGATAAAATGTACATGATCGAACCGCCACACTCTTCACTGTTCGTTACTAGACAGAAATAAACAAAATATTAGAGGGAGATAACTCTAGTATTGATTACTCGCGTCAACTCATCACAGGGACTCGCGTCAACAGCATCACAGGGACTCGTCTTAAACTTATCACATGAACTCGTCTTAAATCCATCACAGGGACTGGGCATTAACTCATCACAGGGACTTGTCATAAACCCAGCACAGGGATTCGAGGCAATGGAATAATATTCTTTATCAGGTACATGACATGTACTCCCAAAATATTTTGTTGATTTAGTAAGACTTCAGACTGTGAAATTATTAGTTCACCTGCACGTACCGGTACCTTATAGTTACCTTACAGGCCTAGAAACTTTGTTAAAATTAAATTAAGGGTCGACCAACTTAACTGAGTGTGCTAACATTTTTTCTAGGGGAGCAAAATTTGCCCCTGTAACCCCACTGGCGCGGCCACTGATTTTACTTCCCCCTGTGAATTAAATGTCAGGGAAACTGTGAGAGTATCAGTTAATTTTATATTGCTCCGGTCAGGAGTGGTATAGCCTAGTCAGTACAGTTTCTTGACCACAGTAAAACACCATTTTAATCCTTAAACCAAGAAACAGAGGCTTACAGTTCATTTATTTACCGCATTCTCAGTCACTAGACTCGCGAGTTTCAACCAGGGGGAAATATTTACTGTTGTTCAAGCCTGACCCACAGACAAGCCGATCGATAGAGTAGGGTGGCTCCTTGATTGAAGCCTGGAGGGACTAGCTGACTAGCTTAATATGCCGGACATGCCCCAGCCCGCATTCAAAATCACACATTGTCTAGCTCAGAATTTCGGGGCCTTTCCTCCAAATTCATGAATTCAGTATAAATGTAAATATAGAAGAATAAAAATCAAGAAAGCGGAGCGAGCTCATACCGCTCTTAAGGCCTGAACAAACACGTACGGTTTGCGTGCCAGTTTAGCCGGATCCTTTCAGAACGATAAAATAGGCGCGCTGCGTAGACCGCAACCGTAGACCGAACGCCGCATCGCAAACCGTGCCTGTATCTTCATGCCTTTAGACTGTGCTTTTCACATCAGACTTTTTTGATGGGTCAAAAACCTGCATGCTTTGATCAGAAGATTCCTTGACATTTCAAAACTAAAATAGGGGTAGGATGATGAGACTAGTTTGAAAACCTGGCTGAATATACTTAACTCTGTCTGTCAGTCATCGTTAGTCCATCAGGTGTAGAAAGACAGGATGTAATTTGAAACTCTGTCCACTATTCTGCATTTTGATTCTAGAATTTACAAGCTACCTTATTCAATTCAACGACAATAATTACACAGAGAGTGAGTGAAGTTCGATTTTAGAATTGATTTACAACTGCAGCTTACAAAATCAACAATCGTGAATTTTAAAAGTGTAGAAATATTCGATTTAGTTGTGAAACAATTCACTAGATCTATTGATCTCGTGGTAGCTTGAATAGACTGGTCGAATTTTGGCACTGAGACAGTAGAATGTTCAATGTACTGATCTATAGATGAACAGAATAGTTTACTAAACGTTTAGTCTTTGTATTAATTAAAGCCGAGTTAAAAAGGAGAGATATGTAGAAGAAAGGGTACAGAATATTTCAACTGGTCATTGTAAAGACAGAGTAAATACTATCCATTGTTCGTGGGTCAATATTGAAATAAACACAGTGATGACAAGTCTCTCCAACATACCAGACCAAACACAATATCAAGATATGACCAGTATTTGACCAATATGGATTATAAGGTGTCTAAATCCGTTATAAATCCGATTATCAATATACATTTATCAACACGATTTGTTTGGTGTATTTCCACAATGGCGGATCCTTTCTCGACTAAAAGGTCTAATTTGTGCGTTTTGTTATTATCTGATTGTGTCATAAGTTGGCCTTTTACATGTTTTACATTTGCAAGTCGTTCAGATGTAACTTGCTACAATGTATCATTTTAATTATTGTCTGTGGACCAAACCATCTTGGACAAAAATTGGCTTTGGGCAGTCTTCTGAGCCAAAGTCGAATATAACATCGGATTGACTTGTATCTAGACCTTGTTAATTCGTTCTCTGTGTATAATGATAAGAAACTAATATGTGCGGGGTGGGGTTGGGGGGAGCAAAATGGGCCAGGGCGTTGAACTTCGGGTAATTTCATTTACAGATTGAACAATTGTGACACTGGTTTAAAAAGTTAGAAAATAGCCTGATGTACTGGTGAGATGTTTGATTAGTGATATTCGTTTGTGTCTCACGATTTGTTCACTCCACCTCCATCAGTCGACAAACGAGATGTTCCTAGGATGCTGCACATAATCCAGACAATTGACACAGTCGTGTTACTAATTGTTAGTTTGAAGTCTCATGACGAGGGCTGGAAATCGTGTCATTAAACCATCTCACCATTCTTTACTAAGCAGGTGTAATTTAACGAAACATGTTAGTAATGTCTGTAAATAGGCCAACCCCGAATTTCACAAACAGTTTAGAGAAAACAATTGCACAGTATTTCAGATGCATTGGATACAAAAAAGTCAAAAATAATTACAAGTTAATTAGTGAGCCACTGTGACACCCATCCCAGAATTTGTCATAAAGTTAAGTAGAAAGTAGCGCTATATTGGGGGGTTGATTTTAGTCTTATATATAAATAGACTTCAGAAGTACTAAAAATGTACGATGATCGCATTATTTCTTCAAAATTATATCAAACTACAAATTTCTTTTCTAATGTCATATTAACTTTCAAACGCAGACTAGCGGTATTTTCACGGTTTCGTCGTTTGTAATTAATCTACAGCTTTGGATTTAGTTCACAGAATATAAATAAATATATTTAAATTTTATTTTCAAACTCTAATAAATAAATAATATAATAAAACAGTTTTAAAATATACATATATCTAATATTATCACAGTTAATTCTTCAAGATTATTGTGTTAACAACTTTGTTCACCAGACTTACACACTTAAAGCTCCGTCAAACAGCTTGAATCGTTGTAAAATAAAATGAAATGAATGGAGTTTTACGTCCTACTTTTCTGCACCATGTGAGCTAATGAAGATATGCAACACCATGCAGGGTGCAATGAGGCAAATTTTGCCAGGACAGCAGCATTAGGCCGTCCTTTTTCGATTTCCAACTGTCGAGGGATCTTTAACGTGTACAGCCTGTAGCACACGGGGCCTCGGTTTATTGTCCCATTCGAACGACTAGACGCTTTTTCCATGTCAGTCCATCTTACCTGCAACACTGACAGAGGGTTGGATAGTTGGAGGACAAAGGTCAGTTTTGTTATAATTTGAATATTAATTTATCACAATTATCTGGAATGGATGTGCTTGTAAATAAGAAATGAATTTGTTCAGACTAACAATAAGAATAAAAACATATACAAGAGATTGTAATAATTTAAAGAAAAGATTATGAAATTATAACATTACAATGATTTCCCTTCGAAACGCAATGTTTACCTTAAAATCAAAAAGAATATCAACACAGCAATAAATGAGAAATACCACTTGGAAAATATCAAAATTATCATAACGAAACAATATTATTATTACCACTTCCTACCATGATAAACACTCAATATTATGGTGTCTGTGTTATGCCAACTCCGTCTGTGTGGTTCACTATCTAAGGCTATATAGATTTTTCTAGATTCACATTAGAGCTAGAAGAGATACACATTATAGTGTTATACATAATGCACATTATACAACATACGTATTATATTAGCAATTATACAATAGTAGAAATTGTAAATTTGTTTACGATTTGATTAGAGCAGAGAGGGTGCGCATTATAAAACATGCGTTTTATATTAGCAATTATACAATAGCTTTGTTAACTAATTTGATCAAATAAAATGAATATCCAAAACTAACAAACATACAAGTGATATCATTGAAGTATATCAAATTATACAAACAGTAAAGATAAAAATCAGATCTACTCAACACAGGGCACTGTAAAATAACACAACAAAGTTCTCGTGATACCAGGCAACTAGAAGAGTAAGGAATCGTGAAGAGGCTTTCTAAACTTTGTAGGCCTTTTTGTATCAGAGACACTGATAGAATAGATATGCACCATTCAAATTTTCAATCAGACATTTATGGTTCCTGCAATTCCACTAAAACTAAGAGTTTTATGATGTCACTATTGACGTCTAATATTATTAACAGCTTTTCTAACAGTGATTTAATAGAATGCATAGTTTTAGTGGAATTTCAAGAACAACAGATGTCTGACTGAAAAATGGAATGATGTAAATTGATGTTATCAGTGTCCTTTGCTACTCAAAAAAAAATATGAAAACCTCTTTACAATCTCTACAAATAATCTTATAACAACAATATAAACATAATCTTTGTTAGATATATAGAAGCAGGAAGGTAAACTTTAAAAACACAAGGTATATAGATATACTACTTCTAGTTTTATTACATACTCCGTTTCGAAACACATACAGGTAACATTAAAAATACAAGATATATAGATACCTGTAGAAACGTAGTATGTACGAACCTGGAAATAGTATACCTATATAACTTGTGTTCTTGAATATCAAAACAGTTTAAATTATAAAGAGACAGCAGTAATCCATCATTACAAATGCTAGTTGTATTACACACAATAAAATAGAATACCCAATAATAAATTACATTATTATGGTTTCTTCTTGGCTGATTTCGGTTCTGGTAAAGCTTTTCTACCTCCAACTCTCACAGCTTGAGGTACTGGCCTTCTTTTAGCTTCTCTTTCAGCCTTTAACTGAAACATCCAAAACATCTAGGTAATGATTTAATAACAATAGGTCTCATTGAGGTTCGCCATCACAAGAATCCAGAATTGAATCGAATCAGCTTGACATGTATCTGTTTATTAAGGATTCACTCTAACTAGAGATGAGGTTGGTTGAAAAGAAACCAGTTACTATTGACAACCAACTAGTCACTATTGACAACCAACTAGTCACTATTGACAACCAACTAGTCACTACTGACAACCAACTAGTCACTATTGACAACCAACTAGTCACTATTGACAACCAACTGGTCACTATTGACAACCAACTAGTCACTATT
>NW_008710050.1:208545-231873 GCF_000327385.1 Lottia gigantea | reverse complement strand
AAATAGAACAGATTAAAAGTAAGAGCTGGAAAGAAGATAAAGATGGGGGTATTTAACATATAATATGATTTTTATACCTCTATGGCCCAATGTGTCAAAATGCATCAAATCTATTTTCATAAATTTTCTTGGAAAGAACCCTTCAGACATTCCATGAGAGCTTCCACAGAGCTTCAACATTTTGAATCCAAACTTGACAGCTGTCCCCCCATTAAATCATAGTTCCCCCTCGGAAAGCTGACGTTGCCATGGTCATACAAGAATGTATATAAGATAATAAAATCTGTACACGCAAGACAATTCCGTAAAACAAAATCTCATCCAAAGTATGGCAAAATCAACAGTAAAGATATTATAGTATTGGATTCCTACAAAGAGAAGTACCAGCAGGTGTTTCTAAAAGAGTAAGCATGGTCTGTTGATGCAGGTTGAAATCCTTTTACCTTGGTTTGGATTCTGTCCCCTGGCCATCTGTGATGCTTTAATAGAATGGACATTAGCTCTGAGGAATGGATTATCAGCTGAGGTGATAGCTTGGTTTAAAAACTCTTCTGATGGTGCACCTAAACAAAAACATAAATTTAGTTTAAAACAATATATGATGTTCTTAATAGAATAGGGAGGTGAAGGGGAGGGTTACCATTGTCTTGGAGGACAGAACACAAGGATTTAATTGGCAGATACTGTACGGTAATAAAACGTTAAAATGTTCAACTTGTTCAACATTCTCTAATTGTCATTATCATTCATCCAAAGTCAAGTCTGGTAACAAGCTTAAGAACATGTGGTTTTTTAGGAATTGCTACAATACTATATGCATTAGAGGTCCCTTTCTCGTAGGGTCCTGGGTCACATCTCTTTTACCCTTCCCAGGTGATCAGGCTTTTAAATCCTTTTTCTGTCAGTTTCTCTGATTAATAAAAACCATTAAAGTTAAGAGAAATCATCCGTGATCCCATCAATACATAAGTAAATGAGTTTTCAACTCTGATGAATATTTTCATTTCTACTATCACTTCCTTCTAAAAACCTGTTACGCAACAGACTTGGTCATTTATTCAGTTGGTCACCTGATCAATTATGTTTACACACCAATAATGCTTTTGAGATCAACATTTAATTCTTAAAAAAAGGTCATCAGAAGAAAACATGAAGATTAAACAGGAACGTACCTCTACCACTGGGGTCTAATCTCTGATAACCTTCAGCCAATGAAGAGAAACCAGTTATTCCTCCCATAGCAGCATAAGGTGTAGCTTGTCCAATAGGATGACCTCTTTCAACTCTTTCATCAACTGTTTCTACCACCATAGTGTGTTCAGAGAATGGTGCAGCACAACCACATGTAAACGAACTTTTAAACCCTATACATTTCATACAGGCGGCTGAAAACAAACACAGGAAACTAATTATAAAGAGGTTTGTAAACATTTATATCAGGTACACTTTTAGCTTCTATTTACACTATTCTAAATTTCAGTCAGACATCTGTAGCTTTCTTACCATATTAAGACGTCACTTTTCAAAATTGGATTAAAGTCTAGCAAGACAAACATCTCTATTTCATAACAGACAAAATGAATGAAGATTCTTTTCATTATGTTCTTCATCAGGGACATTATTTAATAATAACACCTTCCTTAAGAGCATCCTCAATTATTTTTTTGTTTCAGGGAAAAAGATGCACTTTCATCTTCAGGAATATTGACAAAAAAGGTCATTTTCAAAATTTAAAACACCTGCTTCTAATTTTGCAGAAATTTGAAAATAACTTACCTTTTTTACAGACAAAAGGAGGAACTTCTGAATGTTCATCTGCCGGATGTTTACACGTACATCTGATAGACTGTCCCCCGTTTAATGGTACATAATGATAAGAACTACATTTACAACCTTTAACCTTACAAGGTAGTAATATAGGTCTAGTGGACGGTATCTTCTCAAAATCTGTTTTATGTTGCTTGTATCTACAGAAATATAAACAGTTATTTAACAAGAATGGATAATAAACATTGCCAACAAGCCCACAAGTATTACATACACCTGCTGGTAAACCTTGTAGAATATCACGGACAGAGATAATAAATATTCATGATGTCACATGACTTTCAAACTGGCCAATGAACACGCTTGGAAGAAGTAATTTTGTATATTCTATAAATATGAACATATGCAAGAAACTTGTGAATACCAGTAAAGCAAGGGCAATCACTCTCAATTGATATGGGATGTTTGACTGGTGATAGACCCAGCATTTCTGAATTATTTGTTTATCTTGTAAATTTCTCCAGAAGTAAATCAAATTGATGTATTCAAATGCTGAAATCCAGAGTGCCTACTTGTGACCTAGGCCAGTGCTTCTATAAGAGAGTATCTCTTATAAAACCTTATACCAGCCTCATATGAAGCTATTTTTTTCAATTTTTGCAGAAAGATTATGGCTACCTTATTTTACCTGTGTTTACAGAAACAGTTAGTTTCTGGACCAATCAGTTTACAATCCATTCCAGTTGGAGAACTCCAACTTGTAAATAGTCTATTTTTCATTCGCTGTAATATAGATAGAATAAGGATTTCTTTCTAATAAATAATAACCTTTTTGGTTTCTACTTTGACACAGAGCAGAATTAAGGTGCTACAGACAGTATTTAGAATGGTATCAGTAGGCCTTAACCATATAAACTTGAATAGATTGCTGGATTATAATGATTTTTAAAAACTATGGAAGCACCAAGTAGTTTTGTCAATTATGACAACTCACCTCTATGTGCTAATATCTTCACAATGTCATGCTATTTTGAACTTCAGTTTGCTACTTACAAACTTCAATGATACAAAAAGGTGGCTATTGTAGTCAAGGTATAAGATGCAGTTTGTAATTACTTGACATTGTGAAGATGATGCTTTTCCATGGGTCAAATGACAATTAAACAATCTGCTGCACCTCCAACAAAAAAGAGCAAAAGGACTGCATCTTCACAATGTCAAGCTATTATGAAGCACAGAATGCAGAGATTTGATTGGATTGTACACAAACAAATACAGCCAATGAGAGACCTCAACAGAAATGTTAACATCATGGCTTTATTGTTCACCTTCTGTATGCCTATGTATAAGATGCGGTTCATAATAGTTTATCATCAGTCTATCAACCTCTGGGTACAAATCATTTTCTACACCAAATAAGGTAAAACACTAATCAAGGGAAATAACTCTAGAAAATTACCATTGGTAGAACTTTTTTCTTGTAGTCTTCATATTGGTCTGGTGTAAACAAAACACCTCCATCATCATCACCTACTATTCTACAAGACAATATAATAGAGTTTTACATCCCATCCTACAGTATCAGGATTTGATACTATTGGGATGATTAGAAGCTTTGCTTGAGTCTGAGTTGGGACAGACTGAAAGGTTGGACATACCCAGGGGTCCAAGGAATCATTACCCAAAAAAATTGAAACTAATATAATTTTTGTCTCTTCGAATTCCTTAATAATAATTGGTCGTCCATGAAATAATTGATTATAATAACATGTAGGTTGAGAGCCATAAGACACTGATCACACCCAGGCACAGAACTGCTAATAGACACTAACTACTGTGTTAATAAAGGTTCACCCTAACAAGATGCATTAAAGTTAAACATCCTATATACTAAAACCTGCCTATGCCATAATGCCTTGATATGGATTATCTAGGGCTAAGCCCTAGCCTAGAGCTAGAATTTGACTGGACAGTAGTAGTCAGTGGCTGTAGCTAGAGCCGCCCCCTTTGTGGTACAGGACAGGCATTTGACTCCAGGAGCAGGAGGTTGACGCCGCCACTGGCCGTGATTGTAACTTTTATGAAATCAAGGCCATTCTTTGTTCTATGTTTATGAATTCTATATCGTCTGTTTTGTTGTTGTTTTTTATATAAATTTGTCTCATTCTCACCTTTTATATTCAAGATAGGCGTCCACTCCAGCCGCCTTGGAAGAGTCAAACTTGAGATGATACTGTCTATCCCCCATTTTGTTAAATTTTCACCTTTTAAAATGTTATTTTCACCTCAGACAGGTATTTTGGGTGTGTTCAATTTACATTGTTTACCTTAGTTTCAACCGGAAATAATAAAATATTATTAAATAGAGTTGTCTCCCTTGAACCAGACAAAGTAGGAAATCAATGATTCTGTACATCATTGAAATCAATGGACAAAATTTTTTCCCCCACCCTGTCGTTTACATTAAACTGTTCGATATTTTCAAAAGAGTAAATGAATAACAGAATTGTGAAATGGTTTGGGGATCAAAGGGATAAGAGGGAACCTCGGGGGCGGGTGTGGTATGGTAAGTCTCCCGATTTGAAATTTTAGAGTTGGGGGTCTCAGTCTCAATGAAATGTGATGTGTTTTACATCCTACTTTTCTGCACCATGTGCCTTAATGAAGACAGGCAACGCCATGCAGGGTACAATGAGGCAAATTTTGCCAGGAAATAAAGTGGCATTAGCCTTCTGTTTTTTCGATTTCCAACTGTCGAGGGATCCTTAGCGTGCACAGCATGTAGCACATGGGGGCCTCGGTTTATTGTCCCATCCGAACGACTGTCACTACATCACCGACGGGGAAATCGGGACAGTCCCAGGATAAAGTAGGTTACACATGGTCTCATATATAAGCTACCCCAAATGCCAAGAAACGTTTAGACATGTAAAAGAAACGTGCAGACATATTCATTTGTTGTTTGGGCCTCACCACCGAAACTTTGAAAAATATAGAAGTATATTGTATATAGCCAGATACTCCACCCCCGTCGTAACTAAAAAAATAACCTTGAAGTTACTATAACTACCATGACCGTGAATGATACACTTCAGATCACATCATAGAATATAGGCTTGTATAATCGTTCTCTGACATTGTTTATTCATTATATTATTCAGAGTTCATAGGTTGTCAGTAGCCTAATTATCAATACCAGTTGAATCAGTCGTGACCAAAGCAACAGTTGGCATTTATTAGTCATTTATTATACATATATCGTATATCAATCAATAAAATAGCTTCGAACATTATGACGCTAAGGAGATAATATACAGTGATTATGACATGATGATCGAGTCTAATCGATAAAGTGGATATAATCGTTTTCAAAGCTTGAGGCCATATTGACATAAATTGATTGATAACAGGCCCATTGTTTTTATATCCCTATACACTCCAATTAACGTATATTTATATATCGCCTTATATGGCAATGTTGTTTCAACCATTACGTATGCGTATATTAAAGTTAAAGGGTGATACATATTATAATCATCAGTTGTCTATAGTCATCATTTCAGAAAGGACTGCCCCTTAAAATAGTCTATAAACTATAATATATAAACTACCACAGGGCCCTGAATTATCTATCCAAGGTGTGTATACAAATAATATTTCTAATAAGGAAATCCCTATATCGCTACCCCCGCGGTAAGAAATCACCATCTTTGCAAATTTGTTACGTTAGGCAGTATACTTCTTCTCTGAAGTAGGGCGTAAAACTCCATTCATTTCATAGTTTTTCCGAAGATGCACAAAATAGTGTGTAGTAAATCCCATACCTTCTCACGGTTTTAATATTTAATATCATCTATATGTGTAATGTACATAATGTGAAGGTGACCGGTTAAATGGGTATATTGCCTGTAACAGTAAGTTCGAATCAGATTGAAATATATCTATTCTCATAGCTGTAGAAAACTAGGACGTAACACTCCAGCCCGTTTTATTCATTACTTCTAACATTTCTTCAATATTATAATCAGTCATTTTGTTTGTAAGGAGTGATCCTGTTCTATTTTTAAGTCCATGTATAACTATATATGATTTTCTTCTTCGAGTTTAATTCATTTTATCTTAACGTAAAAACACAAGTTGAATCCTGTGCCAGTGCCTTCTGTTTAACAGTGACTTGTTGCTTATCAATAGTCACAGGTTTTCTTTTCAACCACCCTAATCTCAATATTATCTCTATATTTTGGAAGTGGTCGTTTAAATGGTACGTAGAGGTAGGTATATGACAAGTTAACGTTCGCTTCCAACGGATGCTGATATCGCAAACTAGGTAGTTGTAGGTAGATGACAAGTTAACGTTCGCTTTCAGCGGATGTTGATATCGCAAACTAGGTAGTTGTAGGTAGGTGACAAATTAACATTCGCTTCCAGCGGGTGCTGATATCGCAAACTAGGTAGTTGTTGATAGATGACAAGTTAACGTTCGCTTCCAACGGATGCTGATATCGCAAACTAGGTAGTTGTAGGTAGATGACAAGTTAACGTTCGCTTTCAGCGGATGCTGATATCGCAAACTAGGTAGTTGTAAGTAGGTGACAAGTTAACATTCGCTTCCAGCGGGTGCTGATATCGCAAACTAGGTAGTTGTAGGTAGATGACAAGTTAACGTTCGCTTCCAGTGGATGCTAATATCGCAAACTAGGTAGATTCAGGCAGTAACTTTTGGATCATGCCCCCTCCTCCCCCTCCCTCAGGCCATAAAAAACGAAAAATTTATTCTATATCTACCCACAAAATCGTGTTTGATGTATTCTCCGGCTTTCCACACTAGAAAATTTTCCAGTGCCCTCTTATATCTGCAATAGTATGTCAGTGTGCTCAGATGCCCCACCCCCCGTCAATGAAATCCTCGCTACGCCACTGGTAAAGTTAGAATCGAATCCAACTACTGACATTTGAATAGGGCCCTATAATATCAGAAAACACATTTCCATAATGAAATGACTATGTTTCGGTTAATCTTGTATTATGTTAGAATGGTAATTTAGAAGGATAGTATTATGTTTCTCTTCCTTAATTTGTAAACTGATAATATGTCTGACAAGGTGGTAGAGGAGATTAGATTACTCTATAGTGTCTCTAACCGCATATAATCCCTTTTCATACTATTTCTATATACCCTTCAATACAGAGTAGCCATCGTGTATCTTAATATTCAACTATATTCTAATGTGCCTTAAATTGAATAGTAACTTGTAACCCTTCAATCAACCTAATCTCACCTAAAATTCCTAATCTCTAATATTATAGTATTTCTAAATCGTTAAGCAATATTTAGATGGAAAGATCACTTGAATAACGGAACACAATGTTTTGATACACTACTTCTGAGTTTTATTGTATCAAACCTTTCAACAATTTACATTGTCATCCATCTTTCACCTTATTGTGCTGTTTTTATAATGGGCGTATATGCAATAAGCCTTATCTTATCTTATGTTATCCATCGTATTACAAATACGGGTTTTGACACATGGGGATGTGATTTGTACACGATGATTGTCATCATATTAAGGTGGAATTTGTAGAAACGTTGTGTACAATAAAACCTAGAAGTAATATCATATGATTTATATATACTTATGATGGCAATGTAAATTGTTGAAACATTGCGTACAATAAAACCTAGATGTAGAATATAAACTGATGATGACAATGTAAATTGTAGAAACGTTGTGTACAATAAAACTCAAGAGTAGTGTATCATAATATTGTATTCGTTATTTCATAATAATAGTATTTTTTGATTTGAAAATTGTAATTCTGAATGAAAGAGACGATAACACAAATCAATCAATTAAATGCAAAATTAATTGATTTTTTCATGACAACCGTAGAGAAGCTCTAGCTTGGTAAGATTCATATCGCGGCCATATTAATTATGATAATAGCGAGTAAGAGTAGCGCGAGGTATAAACGATGAACATGGTGGCTCCATTAGCTATACGTGTATAATAATGACCGGAGGCTATAAACCACCATTGTGTGTTCTAACTGCCTAATATGTTACATAAAATAACAATGTGCAAACAATATCTATCTATCTATCAAAATATCCCCATTGTCGACTGTATTATTCCCCTAGTATAAAGTATATGTACACTCGCTAACAAAATGAACACGTAAAATATCGTCTGCTAAAATAAATAATGGCGCTGCAATATAAATGAAGTTTGAAAGAGGAAAAGAGTTTGTAAAAAATTGGCTTTAATTCTTAGACCCAAACTAGCAAATACTTTAAATTTATTGTAAATGAAGGAATTTTTTAGAATATTTGATGTATTTAGTAAATAATGAATTAAGACTACTTTCTATCGCGGATTGTTTTAGCCAAACAAATTGTAAGTACACCACCATTACTAATTTCTTATACGGAATTTGACGGCTCTAATAATTTACGAGTAGATGGCGTGATCCTCGATCGACGAGGCCTAATTTATTCGTGAACCTAGATATCTCAGCTAGCTTGTGGATGAAGCTTGACCTAGGAAATCTTTTCAACGTGAAACAAGGTCTAAAAAGTGCTGTTATTTTGAAAAAGTAATTGATATAAAAAAGCCCAGGATAATTAACATCCTCATCAAGTTATGGTACCGTTCTATTTTAAATCAACAATCTAAATGTGATGTGCAAACCATTTTGAAAGCCATGTAACCTTGAACATCTTAGAAAAGAAGACATTTTCCTTACAATTCTATAATTCTTTATCAAATATTTGGAAAAAAGTGTGAGAAATTTGGATTCCAATATATTTTTTAAAACGTTTATGAGCCAATATGGCGCACCTGCATTTATGACATTGGTTATTTCAATGTCAAATGAAATAATATATTATTAGGTGTTATTTCTAAATCTCAAGGTTATATCGGCTTAATTATGAAATTAATTGCATTGCAAATGTAGGAAACCTATTTTAGGGCTCAAGGCAAGCTCGAGGTTATATGTTGTAGGTAGGTCTAGTTAGCGCTTAAAGGTCTACATTCTCAAATTTCTCGCTATTATTGATTTTCCAGGCTATTTAAGCCATTTAGGGTAATGTATGAGTTTTTAGCATGTTTACAGTAGGCTGTAAATAGCAACAGATGTTCTAGTTAGAGCGCGTCATACTTTTCTTTGTTTAACTGATAAACTACAGTATATTCAGTTATAGACCTGCTGATATTATTTAGGTCAAATTCCACCTGAGAGCTGATCATTTGAAAGTGATACTTAGAAATTATTTCAAAAGCTGAAATTTATTAATACAGTTAGTTCAGAGGTAATATTCCAAGGTCTAATTTGATATTTTAAACAGGGAAACATTGAAGATGCCACACCTTGAAAAGTTAACAGTGAAATTTCTCGCCATTAATTTATTAGAGTTCAGTTTTTATTGGATGATTCATTGAGTAGGAATGTGTAGTCTCGATTACCATATAAACAATGTAGAGTGAGTCTGGGTAATCACGACTATACTCCACGTCACGTGACGTATTTCTTCACGACGCCATATTGCAGTGTCTGTCGTGTATTTCAGTTGCGCCCTTCAGAAGGAAATCCATAATATCTCTTCTAGGACGTTTCCTAAATCCCCACAAACAGTTGATCAATCTGGCAAACCCTGCAGATTTCAAATTATGTATAAATATTTAGGATAAAGGAAACATTGCAAGCAAGGAAATGTGCAAAGTGCTGCCTAATTTATCATTTTCTTTCTTTCAACTTCGATACAACAGAAAATCTTGTTTCATTACAAGTTCAGTGGAAAACATTTAAGGTCTCGAAAATTTATAATCGGGAACAATTTTTGCCGTGAAATTCTAATCTACGGCAAAACATTTCAACGAGGATCATTCAATTTAAACAGTGATATAAAACACAATTTTAGAGGAGCCATTTTGTAAGAAATTTTCTGTCTTACAAAATTTTGATTTTGGAGCAGCATCAAATTCAACGAAATATCGTTGCCAAGAAGGTAAAATATATTGCCCTTTACACATAATTAATATTAGTGGCCATTTTGGACTTTCTAATGGATTTAACATATTGAACAAAATGTCCCCACTCCCATTTCATGTCTGACTTGAGAAAGGGCAGATTTCTCTTCAGTCGGCAAATGAAATGGATTTTCTCAAGTGCTAAACAACAGAATTTTGTTAAAAATCCCAACCTCATCTTTTAATAGATTATAAATCCATTAGAGTAAGTAGGACAAAGTGAAAGGCATGTTAATTTTGCATGAGAAAAGAGAGTTTTGTTGTAAAAAGTGCCGCTATGTTGTTGTCTAAAAGTAGGTCAAACTACAACAACCAAACGACACGCTTCACTGGACGCCATTTCTAATCCCGTTAGATCAACCGCCATTACTGACTCTAAACTAGGTCACTTGGCAATTTAGTACATTCGCTCTTAAATAACCCCCAAAAAATAATTTTAATCACTAATTTTATTTTGCAGACACTAATATACACGCTTTTACTGATAAAATGTTGAATATCGAACATTTAGACCTCAAATTATCAAAGTTTGGGGCCATACGGTTATTTAGACACCTGTCACGTGACGTATATTACTGACAAAGGGAGGCAATCGGGACGTGATCGAGGAAATCGATACCGTAAACAATCTAAAATAATTATAACTCTCAATTGTCTTGTTTCCCATGGCAACATTATTTTTAATATACAAAACTGTTATTATTAATTAACAAAGAGATTTTTGTTGTTGTGAAAAGGTCTAGTTAAATCTTAAATGTATGAAAATCAAAAGATTTCCATGACAACTATAATATTCAGGCTGATTAAAATGGACTTTGAGTTTTAGTTAGGATAATGAATTATTTAAAGGAATTCTTTCTAAAATCTTATTTTGAAATCTTTAAAACATAAAAGTAATGCTACTTTGTACGTTTGTGCCTTTTAGATCTGTTTATCAAAAAAAGAGTAGGCTAATGTTGCTGTCCTGGCAAAAATTCCCTCATTGCACACTGCATGGCATTGTTCGTCTTCATTAGCCCAATTTAAATTAGTGTGACGCAAAACTGCCATTTCATTTTATTCTGATTACCAGTACTAATGTTTTCTTGAGTAGATCTACTGGTCATTCATTTGAAATGTAGGTCATTCATTCACTCCTTGTGATCATTCATTCTGGAACACTACCTGGTATGGTTCATCTCCATAAGCCCAGTTAGGTTCTGTAGTGTTTGTTCATGTCAGGTGTGAGAATTTTTAATTTACCTCATTGAACACTACTGTTAGATTAGATCCCGTTTCATTAACTCCCTGAAACAATAGGAAAGTATCTCTTATAAAACCTTATTCATTCATTCATTCATTCATTCATTCATTCATTCATTCATTCATTCATTCATTCATTCATTCATTCATTCATTCATTCATTCATTCATTCATTCATTCATTCATTCACTCATTCACTCACTCACTCACTCACTCACTCACTCACTCACTCACTCACTCACTCACTCACTCACTCACTCACTCACTCACTCACTCACTCACTCACTCACTCACTCACTCACTCACTCACTCACTCACTCACTCTGTGTATTCTAGGTGTGCCAATCTAACGGAAGTAAATATGAAATAAGATGAGTCTTAGCGATCAAGGTGAAATTACAGAATCTCAAATAACTGAGACAGATAAAAGTGATGAAGATCGGGAGATGGGGGAAGGGGAGATAATTGAAGAGAATTTAGAAGATGGAGAGTTGGAAGATGGTGAAATAGATGATGATCCTCAAGATATCCCTCCAAATTCTGATCCTAATAAATTTACTATTAATTTAGGTATACTTATTGAGTTATCTATTATATAAAACCATTCTGGCAATTATTTAATGGCTTTATTTTTCATTGAGATTTTTTACATTACTCTCTAACCACAACAAGCTCAGAATTGAATTTTTCTTTCATTTCACAAATATGTGATTTGTAGAGAATTTTTTGCTCTCCTGAAAAGTTGACAAAAATATTGCACGGACTTAATGATTTTATTTTATAATATAACAATTTTGAATTTTTAGGTTCGGTTAATAATAAACCTGAAGAGAATGTAGATCAAGAAAACAACCGAGAACAACGTGTTCATAAACAACCCAAGAATTCAAATCGTGAGAAAAAGAAACGTAAAAGAAGACGAGACAAAGAGGATGAAAATGACTCGAGAAAGGTGAGTACACTGAATTTCTTTTCTCTATAACAGGGTTCCTCGAGTAAATAAGCTCAAGTGCCACAGACCTTAGCTAAGCCCCCACCCTCACCAGCCGCACCAGACGCTATGCTCGTTCTAATATGCTGTTGACTGTGAAATGTACTTGTTGTAGTTGGTAGACCCTGAATCAAGATCTCGTGATTCTTTTTTTTTCTCAACTCTCCATACAAGAAAACCAATGTGGCAGAAAAATTTTTCTTTTTCTAATTCCGTTGCACGCAATTAAGCTCGCTGCCAGTTGAGAATCCTTGCTCTAATAGGTAAAGATAACACCAGATTTTCAACTTGCTTTGTTTTATTCAGCATGGTAAAAAGAAGAGATATGTAGACCATGACAGGATCAATGAAGATGGAGACATGCAGTGGTTGGGTGAGAAACATCATGTTGGTGGTCACAAGTCTAACAAACGTCATAGAAACCGGGGTGATAGTCGTTCACCCAATCATGAAGTGTACGACAGTCCGTATGATAGTCCACCTGGTTTATATGATAGTCCGTCTGATGAAGATGGTGAAAGGTAGATAACTCTATTTAACAATTTCTTATCAAAGATGTCTGTAATACTGGGTTCATTGAGGTTGAGATGATGTTTTCGGATTTTTATCACAGTTTCATCCTATGAATGATGAGTTCAGAGTGACTAATATGTTCAGAGTGACTAATATGTTCAGAGTGACTAATATGTTCAGAGTGGCTGATATGTTCAGAGTGACTAATATGTTCAGAGTGGCTAATATGTTCAGAGTGGCTGATATGTTCAGAGTGGCTGATATGTTCAGAGTGACTAATATGTTCAGAGTGGCTGATGTGGATAAAGTCGTTCAGTGGAACATTATTTGAATGCTTGATATTCAATTTCTAGAGTTAAAAAGGAGTTTGTTGTCTGCAAGGCATTATGTACAGTGGGTTTGAATCCTAGATAGAATTGTACTCAATAATGCAAAAGGACTAAAAAACCTCTTTGTAACTCTGTAAAGAATTAATTAATTTGTGTGAATAATAACTGAACTACAATGCCATCAATAGGGCCATGACACTTTTTGAAGATTTTTAATGATGGTTTATGATAGCACATTATCATATTGGATGTAATAATTCTGTATGTTTATTGTATAGAAATGGTGAAGCTACGAGTATGTTAGGTCTGGTACAAGATGAGTTTATGGATGTCAGTATCACGGCTCAAGAAAGACAACAAGAGAGACAACAAGAAAGACAACATGATGTAGGAGTAAGTTCCCTTTAATTATTTATATTTATATTCGTAGACAACCTGGTTTATTTGAAATTGTTAATGACACTACTGTTATTATAATGCCAGATATTTCGCAGGATATTTTTGTTCAAATGTCCATCATTAGACTTTTGAATTAAAACAATAAAAACAGCATAACAGGATTTAAGACCCCCTCCTTCAGATATATTTGAATATATTCAATAAATATACAAGTTTGAAGCAGCTGAGTCAATTCATAATCACAGCCACAAGGTCTTACACAGATGATTATTTTTGTCTGTCATTATTTCAGGAAAATGATAAAAGAGAACACAGAGAGAAAAGATCAAAGAAGAAATATAAACAGAGACAACAGGATGGACCACGACATCGTGAAAGAGATCGTGGTGATCGTGTTGAAAGAGAAAAGAAAGTACCACTCAATGATTTACCACGTTCAGAACGACCACAATGTAAATTCTTTAAAGAAGGAAAATGCCAAAAGGTCAGTTGTCTTTCTTTTTCACCAAATTTGTTTTTTCAAATTTGCATATTAAGATTAGTTCTTCAATTTCTTTAAAAAACAAACAAAAATCTTAAAAACCACATTCTTGTGTTATTTCCATGTTAAAACCATAGTTTCCTATATTAGAATAGAGCCTGCAGTCGGCCTGCATCACCAAATAAAAGTGAAAGATGATGAAAGTTTTTGAAGTTATCTGTAATTGTATGATGTTCTGTATATTTACAGGGATCTAGTTGTCAATTTAACCATGATTTTCAACCTGAAAAGAAGTTAGATGTCTGTAAATATTATTTAGCAGGTGCTTGTAATAGAGATAACTGTGTTTTCTTACATGATATCCTTTTATTAGAAAAAATACTGACTAACATAGAGACGTAAATAAACTTACTGACTAACATAAAGATATAAATAAACTTACTGACTAACATAAAGATATAAATAAACTTACTGACTAACATAAAGATATAAATAAACTTACTGACTAACATAAAGATATAAATAAACTTACTGACTAACATAAAGATATAAATAAACTTACTGACTAACATAAAGATATAAATAAACTTACTGACTAACATAAAGATATAAATAAACTTACTGACTAACATAGAGATATAAATAAACTTACTGACTAACATAAAGATATAAATAAACTTACTAACATAAAGATATAAATAAACTTACTGACTAACATAAAGATATAAATAAACTTACGGACTAACATAAAGATATAAATAAACTTACTGACATAAAGATATAAATAAACTTACTGACTAACATAAAGATATAAATAAACTTACTGACTAACATAAAGATATAAATAAACTTACGGACTAACATAGAGACGTAAATAAACTTACTGACTAACATAGAGACGTAAATAAACTTACTGACTAACATAGAGACGTAAATAAACTTACTGACTAACATAAAGATATAAATAAAATGCAGGACAACTAAGAAAGTAAAATTAGACAACCATAACCTTTTGGCTGTCATCAATGGAAATCACCAAATTTTCTTACAGTAGCATTCAGTAATTGTTTTATACTAAAAAAAAAATTAACGTGCAATATTTTAATTATATTTGATATTTTAACCCCTTTAATTTTAAAATCTGTTTCTCCTTAACTTTCTGTTAACGTGAATTTCCATGTCGTTTTTATCACACGGGGAAACAATGTTACGCTGGAGATGACTGTAAATTCTCACATGAACCAATGACTCAAGAAATGGAGGAACTATTTGACAAGGTAGGTTTATATTTTCTGATGATATTGAAATATTTCTCAAGAATTTGTATGTAGCAAGACTGAGTGGTTTCGGGTGTCATTTATGAAAAGCTTTCCTTGTTCTGTAAGTGAAACCTACTACAGTTTTTGTTTTGTTTTTAGATAAAGTATACCAATGGTTACATGAATGTTATTGATCTAAATACTAAGATATATTGATATACTACTTTTCATTATGAAATACTTACTCATTTATAATTGATATACTTCCTCATATGAAAAGCTCATTAGCTGCTACCAATGTTTCCTCAAAATGTTGTTTTGAATTTCGTGTTTTGTTTTGCGGTTCGGATCGTTAGTACTTGGCTTAGTTACTCTCTGACTTTATTATTTAATACGTTTCGAAACACATACAGGTAACTTTTATTTTACTATGTTTTTGTTACCTGTATGTGTTCGAGTTTATAGTTTGTAAGTATTTGATAAGTATCGGATGTTTACAACTTACGTTATTTACTATGTAACGTTAACTGTATGTGTTTCTAAACGTAGTATATAATAAATACAGAAGAACCGGTAGTATATCTATATATCTTAGTGTTTTAATGTTACCATACTACTTCTATATATCTAATAAAGGTAATATTATTTATGAATGTATTATATTTCATGTCAGATTTTGAATGATGATTATCATCCAAAGAAGCCCAGTTTACTAGGTAAGTTTACGTTTGTGTCAAGGTCAAATGATTGATCACGTTCGTTGGAAGTTTTATGTTGTCTGTCAATAGTCTAAATATTATTACAGCAATTGATTCCCTGCCGTCATTTCAAAATAAATTGTTGTAATTGACTTATACATTGAGATGGCAAAACTGACGACAAAATTGATTATGAGATTTTTTATTCAAATTGGGTTCTTATCTTTAGACATCTTGATAGGTTAGTTATAGGTTTGTGTTGGATCATCTTCACTATGTCAAGTTACTACCAACTGCATCTAATACCTCAACTACAATACTAGTCACCTTTCTTTTATCACAAAATGCTTAAAATTGATGGAATAAAGTTTGTAATAATTTAACATTGTGAAGATGCTGTAGGGTAATTTGTAAGTTTATCTAGAATGGGCAATATTATATGTTTATGTCACTGTAGGATCACCCCCACGTCATGTTTTAGAAGAAGCTGAGAGACTGAAAGAAAGAAGAGAACAAGTTAAGAAGATCCCATCTATTTTTGATATTGAAGTCTTTCCACCTGGACACAGTCCGACAAAATCACCACAGAAAAATATCTCACCTGCACGGTAAGTAAACTTCTTCAGGAGATTCATAGTAAAGCTCTCTGATAGTGTAGATAATTATTGTGGAGATTTATGTGTAAAGCTGTTATATTGTGTCATCTTACTTGTAAATGAACTTCTTGAAAAGGGACAACAATAAACCAAGACCCCGTGTGCTACAGGCTGTACATGTTGAAGATCTCTGGACAGTTGGAAATTGAAAAAGAGAAGGGTAATGCTGCTGTCCTGGCAAAATTTCCCTCATTATTACAGGTTTAGCGTATTGTTTATAGAAAAAAAAAGTTTGTAAGACGTTGTATTGAGAGTTTGTTTTCTTTTGATTTTCAGGCCTGCAGGATTTTACAATGATTCACAAGGTCCCCACAACAACTTTGGTCCCCCTATGAACAATATGGGTCCCCCCATGAACAACATGGGACCCCCAATGAACAATATGGGGGGACAGGGCCAAATGAACAATATGGGGGGTCAGGGCCAAATGAACCCTGGTCAAATGAACAATATGGGACCCCCTATGAACAATATGGGGGGACAGGGCCAAATGAACCCTGGTCAAATGAACAACATGGGTCCCCCCATGAACAATATGGGTGGCCCTGGTCCGATGGGACCTAGGATGCCACCCCCAGTCTTTCAAGGAGGACAAGATGTGAGTGGCAACCAGAATGTGGCCCCAGGGTCAGTGTATAACATGATAGGTGCTATTTTGAGAACAGCTGCTCCATTGCTTGCCACACAGATTACTGGACAACCGGGACTACCAGAACAAATGCCCAATCATCCAGACTCGGGAGCTATGTACGACCAGTCTCAATATGAAGAGGAACAAGAAAATATGGAAGGCGATCAACAATACGCTGGAGATTATCAAAATCAAAACTGGCAAAATCACCCGCAAAATGTTCCACAAAATCATCCACAAAATTTTCCACTAAATCACCCACAAAATGTGCTTCAAAGTTTTCCTCAAAATGTTCCACAGAAGTTTCAACAAAATACTCAAAACTTCCCTAACCCAGACCATCAGGAGAGACATGAAATCATGGAGAGAATGTCTTCACCCCCTCAGAATAAACCAATAGACCCTCGGGCTCGTATGAGACAAGCTGCTAGAAATGATATAAAATCACCCCCACAGTCCTACCCTAGCTCCGTCTGTAAATCTATCTCTGATGATGAAGGTCACCATTCTGGTGTTGATGAACGAAGACCGTCGACTGATGATGAAAAACCAACGCCGGCACCACAACCTGAGATGAATTTTGGGCCGAAATTTGAATTTAGTAAAGGTAAGAGCTTGGAAATAAATTTACCCCAATCCATTTTTTCATCAAATTTTCTGTGTCTCAATAAAAGGGGTAGTTTGATTGATTCTGAGGTTGATTTGAGTCTTGAATATTTGTAAACAGTCTTAGAACTAAAAAAGAAATGAATTGCATAATTCCTTCAAAAATATCTCAAACTAGCAATTTCACTTTCTTTTTCAATATATATCTTTTCTACACATGGTAAAGTCTCGAGAAAAGATGAGTTGTCATTTCAACATTCAAATGTGGAAAATTCAGCACACAAGGATTTGAAGACTCAAATTGTCGTATGGTTTGTTGAATAATTTATGTATCATGATGAATGAATGAATGGGTTGTTGATATATTCGTGTGAATAATTTAAATATATTAACAATGATTATGTTTCAGATGATAATTGGTATTCTAGTGATGAAGATAATGATGATCAGAAATTAACCATTAATACCGAGGTATATATAAACTTACACTAAAACCTCTTGAAACTGACGTATTTGGTATTCGGGCCTATATAATCTAGAAATAATAGCTAAATAAATAAACACAACACCATGTTAACTTCACTGTAATATCAGAAGTTACTAATCTATAGTTATATACATATTGATACATATTTAAACATCTTAAAATGATTGTAAAGAGACAATGATAGCATCAATTTACACCATTCTAAAAGAATCAACAACTTTAAAAGTAGTGTAGATAGAGTTCATCTCATTTCCCTGCATGGATAACATTATAAAATTTATAGATATAAAAACACAGAATACTGGTTATTAGTTAACATTTCACAGACATTGGAATGGTTCATAGTGATAATATTTCAATAATTTCCTTATTGGTTCCCAAACTATATTCCTCTGTAGCCTTCAGTTTACCCTTGTTTTATAATTTGACTATGTTATATTCAGGAGAAGTCGTCAACGTTAAATAAAAAACCTACAATTGATATAATGGAGATGATATCTAATGTTAAAGATAAAACACTACATAATACAACATCAGATACCAGGTATGTTATATTTATATATATAATACAACATCAGATACCAGGTATGTTATATTTATATATATAATACAACATCAGATTTGACAGGGATTCTGTTGTATAGTTATTTATCTTAGTAGTTTAATGAAATGAGAGTGAATGAGGTTTTCTAGCTCTATGTGTATCAGGACTGTTCATGTCTTCATTTCTGTCAGACATCTGTGATGCCTGTTATTATAGAAAAGGCTAACGTATGTGATGATACTTTGAAAAGCTGCTAACAATAATATCTCAGAAAGTGACTTACAACGTCTAATGAATAGTTATATAATTGAATTTTATTTAATTTTTTCACTCAGTTTTGTGATCTGAATGATCTCCCACAAGCCTGTGTTTGTAGTTGACTTTGTTAAACTCACTCTTTTCTCTTTTTCAGGAGTCAGTCGTCAGAACCTCAAGCCCCTGCGTTCTATTCACCTTCAATGACATTATCTAAATCATACAGTAGACCCGATCAACAAGTCCCTGTGACTCACTGTATCTTAACCAATATGATTTATAGAATCAAAACATTTACCTTAGAAGTGGACAAACCTTACGATACGATTCCTAAGTCTATAGATCCTATAGACAGTCGCTACCAAAACGATCCTCGTGTACAAAAATACTGTGCAAGACTTGCTCGTAAAACTTCGTTGCCAACACCGACTATTCCAACGGAAAAAAAAGTGGACAGAATTCAACTTCCAGACTTAAATCTAAATTTAGACGGTACTATTAATTTGGATATAAACAAAGCCGTGGATACGCGAATATCTCGGACTAGTGTAGAGGACCAGAAACCGCCAGCGATGGATCCACGAAGCAGATCAGACCCCAGAATGTTACGCAATATTAGCAATGAGGATGAAAAACCCAAATTTGTGGATCCACGTTTATCGCGGAATGTGAGCGTTGAAGACAAAATTCCGAAAGCATTTGATCCACGAATGTCTCGGAAGTCTAGTATAGAGGAACAAGTCAAAGCATCCATCACAGACCCTCGAATGGCACGCAATCTGAGTTCGGAGGTTCCTAAACCCCAAATAATAGATCCTCGAATGTCGCGGAAAACTAGTACAGACGAAAAATCCCCAATTTATCAAGACCCCAGGATGCGACGTGTTCAAAAAAACACCAGTGATAGTGCTTCTAATGTTAAAAATACTCTAGGTACAGACATAGAATCTATGGTACCAAAACCACGAACAGACCCTAGAATGGCACGTTCTATTAGTATGGAGACTGGAGTACCGAATATTCAACAGTTTTCTTAAAGAATATATGGTATATGTTTGTTTGTTTGTTTGTTTGTATAATTGTGAGTGCTATATAGAATGTTTTATGTTTTAAAATTCAACGACATTTAGAAGCGGAGAGAACACATATAATAAAAACACGAGGGAATATATTATGGTATAACGCACTTCTTTAATAACAAAATACATAACATTTCAAAACACACGTGTAAATTGTGTAGAAACATTATATGCTTTCTTATTAAAGAAGTGTGTTATACTATAATATATTCCCTTGTATTTTGTTGTTGTCTGAACTCAACTTACATAGGCTTAATTCATTTATGAAATTGGCCAAAGTCATTTAAACATCACAAGTTTTCAAAACATATATCAAAGGGCAATAACTCTTAATAAAGAAACCAAAGACTTGTCTTTCAAACTCCATTTCTACCACTTTCATGACAAACATCATCTTCCAACAAAGCTGGGAATAGTCAACCAATATTATGTATGACACCCCTCTGAAATTTCATGAACTCTTCCACACGTGCATATTTTCAATCAATCTCATAGTTTAAATTTCTAAGGAGAGTTCATCTGTAAAATTAGGGGTGTTTTTTTCTTTTTTACTTCCAATTTTTCCAGTTTTGTCTTTGCAATACTCATGAGATAATTATGAACCTGAACCACGTGTTTGTGAAGGTCCACTGCTGAGAAAGTAGGGTAGATAGAAAGCAATGAGAATCTAAAATAAGACTTTCTTACTTTATTAAATTCAATATTTGATAAACTGGTGATTAATAGCCTAGAATGTAATATTTTTTGCAAAATGAAGAAATAATTTTTAAAATGGGTAAAGTTAAGTCCGTTTTATTGTTGCTGAATGTTAGAGTTTTCTTTTCCTTTTTTCCGTTTTAATTAAAAAAATAAAAAATTAAATTGTATAATATTATTTATTTGAGTCATGACATTTTGAAATTTTTATTTTTATTTTTACATTAATCTCATTCATAATCATTCTCTTATCAATCAAAAATTATTTTGGGTTTTGTGAATACAAAAAAATAAGGATGAATTTTTAGGCTTAGGTTTAAAATTTGGGCATACTTCAGATATTTTGATAGACTTACCTTATTACTTAGTGTTATGGATTTATTGGATTATAGAGAGATTCTGTTTTATAGTTATAACACAATATGATAGGTCTCGTGACGGTTCTCTATCAGTAAAAAACACTTAGTTGTTCTGCACTTTTATTATTCTTTTCATTTTGTTTTATTCTGAGAAGATTGTTCATACCATTTTATCGTTACTTAAAGGGACATTCCGGTTTTTTTTGTAGGTCGATTTTTTTGTTGCTCAAGTTTGTGAAAACCTTAAAACAAAATCTATAGAAATGTATCCCATAACGTATCTGAAAGTTTTAACTTTTATGCTTTTTGGAAGCTGTTATAAAACTACTGTACGGATTGAGTAAAATAAACGCCTAATTGTAGAGAAATATGTCTCTTACGTTTTATAAAGATTTCAACTAAAACGAGCCATTATAAAGCCAATCACCGATACTCTCTGTTTTGAATTAACCCTTTTTAAAATAAATTCAGTTTAATCAAGTAAATACATAGATATAAATAGCATACTGTAGAAATATTCAGGTATAATTCACGACGTTTCGATAATGAAAATATTTTACAAAACAAGCGGAATGTCCCTTTAAACTTTTCATTTTGACGGTCCATCATCATTTCTGTCTATCTGTAATGTTTTCACCACCCAACCTCCACGTCACGCCCCACGCCCTACCCCCGTCGTTCAAAGACTGGACCCTCATCACAAAATGTAATTATTATTATTATTATTATTATGATTGTATACGAGCAAGTTGAAATATAGAAAAATCTTTAAGATTAAAAACTCTGTTTTGTTTTTTATGAAAGAATGGAAATTAGAAATCGAAGAAAGGTGAATTAGACAGACATAATGATCTTAATATTTGCCTTATCAGCTGACAAGCATCAGTATCATCTGATAACACCGAGTTTTAAACTAATATATCCCGACCTACATCCTTGATAAAGGTGTGAACCAACGAGGTATTGGGTAACGATACAATAAATATCTCGATATGGAGTAACGTGTACAGCTTCAGACACCGAATTTCATTTTTCGCACGTTTACTCTTACGTCTCTTCGATTTGCTGAGGATGTGATAACAGTCGACCTAGCTGGATACGGATAATTCGAGAAAGATCAATGTCAAGAGGTATGACCAAGGACCAGCTGGTAGAAAGGATCCTTCGTGGATCTAAGTTGTTATCCTTGTAAAATCATTACCAAGAAGTTTGGCCAAGGACCATCTGCAAGATAGGATCCTTCGTGAACCTAAGTTGTTATCCTTGTAAAATCATTACCAAGAAGTTTGGCCAAGGACCATCTGCAAGACAGGATCCTTCGTGAACCTAAGTTGTTATCCTTGTAAAATCATTACCAAGAAGTTTGGCCAAGGACCATCTGCAAGACAGGATCCTTCGTGAACCTAAGTTTTTATCCTTGTAAAATCATTACCAAGAAGTTTAGCAAAGGACCAGCTGGAAGACAGGATCTTTTCTGAACCTTAGTTGTTATCCTTGTAAAATCATTACCAAGAAGTTTAGCAAAGGACCAGCTGGAAGACAGGATCCTTTGTGAACCTAAGTTGTTATCCTTGTAAAATCATTACCAAGAAGTTTGGCCAAGGACCATCTGCAAGACGGGATCCTTTGTGAACCTTAGTTGTTATCCTTGTAAAATCATTACCAAGAAGTTTAGCAAAGGACCAGCTGGAAGACAGGATCTTTTGTGAACCTTAGTTGTTATCCTTGTAAAATCATTACCAAGAAGTTTAGCAAAAGACCAGCTGGAAGACAGGATCATTTGTGAACCTAAGTTGTTATCCTTGTAAAATCATTACCAAGAAGTTTGGCCAAGGAAGAAAGGATTCTAAGTTGTTATACGAGTGAAAAATAATTATTTCTTGTTTTTTTTCTTTGGTTTATACGACAATGACCAGCACCTAAACGATAAAAAGATGTAAATTGGAAAGAAAACCACTATGAATAAATCAGCAATAACGTGATTTGTACCGATTTATGGTTTTTGGTAAAATAATTGAAATGATATCAAATGAGTTATATCGAATCTTAAAGGGATTGTGATGAGGTTTTTTAAAAAATTTTTATGTGTATCGGAGACACTGATAGAATCTATTTTATTCATAAGGCCTTCGCAGGAACCACTGACGTTTGAATGAAAGTTGCAATGATACAAATTGATGCTATCAGTGTCTCCGATACACATAAATTTTAGAAAATCTCTTTACAAGTTAGTGACTGGAAGGGAGGGGGGGGGGGGGGGGGGGGGGCCCGGCCAAAAAGCCTAATTTTTAAACCAAAAAAAA
>NW_008710050.1:205621-208228 GCF_000327385.1 Lottia gigantea | reverse complement strand
GGNCGGGGCAGAGAGGCTAAGTTTTAAACCAATACGAACCTGTACCCACACTTATTGACAATTCTGTTTCTCCTACACGCCTCTCCCCCACCCATCTAATAATTCATAGAAACTAAAACACGAGCATCACCAACACTCATGGGCAATTCTGCGGCCCCCACTCGCCTCTCCGCCATCCACCTGTATACCAATGGGTAATGGGCGGCGTGGGGAAAGAGGCAACTGTGGGAGAGGGTGATATGGAAAAAAGGCAAAACTCGCAAGGGCAAAATAGGAAAGAGAGAAGGGGTAAAGCGGGAATGATTTAGGGGCGAAATAGGGAAAAGGGCGATATGGGCAATTGGGCAAATTAATGCCAAAGATGGGAGTCGATGTTCTTCACATGTTGAAGGTGAAACAGTAGGGCGTAAAACTCTGTATGAGTCAATGTGTTTGTTCGTTACCGTTCGTGTTCACCAGCCAATCGAAGACGCGTTCAGTGAGAAGCCTACACGTTATCAATTTTCCAATTTGTGTGCTAATTGACCGTTCTGTGTGAACGAGATTAAAGTAATTTGGAGAGTCCACCCAGTATAAATGTATTATAACGGATATCTGGTCACCGTAAAATCCTTTATTAGTTTTTGATTGATAATCATGTTTCACATTCTCTAATCTCCATGTTACCAATTAGTCCGATACACTCGGAGTTATCTTCACAAAGTCAAGCTATTACAAGCTTCATCTTCACAATGTCAAGCTATTACAAACTTCATCTTCACAATGTCAAGTTATTACAAACTTCATCTTCACAATGTCAAGCTATTACAAACTTCCTCTTCACAATGTCAAGCTATTACAAACTTCATCTTCACGATGTCAAGCTATTACAAACTTCATCTTCACGATGTCAAGCTATTACAAACTTCATCTTCACGATGTCAAGCTATTACAAACTTCATCTTCACGATGTCAAGCTATTACTAACTTTATCTTACACCTTGACTGCAATACTCACTTTTCTTGTATTGTATCTTCACAATGTCAAGTTATTATCAACTTTATTATCAAGGTTATTTTGACATTTAAGAGGCCAGTCTTTAGACCCAAACTGAAGTGGCTATATTTATAATTAAAGATAATAAAAACGGAACGAAAGGTTGCTTGTAGTCAAGGTATAAGTACTAAGTTAGTAATAGTTTGACATCGTGAAGATGTGGTGCAAGAAAGGTTGCCATTGCAGGCAAGGTATAAGACGAAGTTGCTAATAGCTTGACATTGTGAAGATGTGATACAAGAAAGGTGGCTATTGTAGTCAAGGAATAAGTACTAAGTTAGTAATAGATTGACACTATGAAGATGTGATACAAGAAAGGTGGCTATTGTAGTCAAGGTATACAATATTTGATATCGAAGCATTTGTTCTGAGTTTCATTTGATTTTCAAAGACATTTTTCTTGCAAGAAAAATCTGTTTTTCGCGGACAAACGCCCGTCGTTTCCGCCCGGCTTTATATAGAGGTCGAAGGGGTCAAACCGTAAGTCCTTCTCATTAATGAAACGCCACTAAATGGAGAATGTTAATCGTTGATAGTAACTTAGAAGTACTTTTCTACTAATAAATATCAAAATACTAATCATAACTTATTAACTCAATACCATACAGTTGATTAGCTTCTAATTCCAATAATACGTCAAGGGCCACAGAAGTGTCAATAATAGTTGGCGTAGGGTCGTGTTTCAATGACATTTCTATAAATTATTCGGTGGGTGGGGGAGAGGCGAGTAGGGGCATCAGAATTGTCAGGAGGTTCATATGAATTATTCGGTGGGTGGGGGAGAGGTTAGTAGGGGCATCAGAATTGTCAAGCGGTGTTGGCGTAGGGTCGTGTTTCAATAACGTTTCTATGGATTATTCGGTGGGTGGGGGAGAGCTTAGTAGGGGCATCAAAATTGTCAAGTGGTGTTGGCGTAGGGTCGTGTTTCGATGAGGTTCATATGAATTATTCGGTGGGAGAGGTTAGTAGGGGCATCAGAATTGTCAATAAGTGTTGGCGTAGGGTCGTGTTTCAATGACGTTTTTATGGATTATTCGTTGGATGGGGGAGAGGTTAGTAGGGGCATCAGAATTGTCTAGTGGTGTTGGTGTAGGGTCGTGTTTCAATGACGTTTCTATGGATTATTTGGTGGGTGGGGGAGAGGCGAGTAGGGGCATCAGAAGTGTCAATAATAGTTGGCGTAGGGTCGTGTTTCAATGACGTTTCTATGGATTATTCGGTGGGAGGGGGGGGGGGGGTATCAGAATTGTCAGGTGGTGTTGGCGTAGGGTCGTGTGTCTGATTAAAGAATGTAGAGCAAATATTTTGAATTTTATATGCCTTAGTTTTATAAATACAAGAATTGTTTCAAAGACAAATACTGAAAGAGAAATATCAAATAGAAAAACAGGAAAGCCTTTTAAAACTCTACTGCAACACCATCTCAATTAATTCCATCAGGTGCAGAGAAGCAGAACATGAAGTCCCATTTCATTTCATTTCTTGACTGCAACAGACACTATTGTTCTATATTTCTTACCCCTGGGGATTTCTATATCAGAATAAAATACAAAAAAACTTTTTTAGACTGT
>NW_008710050.1:198970-205571 GCF_000327385.1 Lottia gigantea | reverse complement strand
GTGACGCTACTTCACTTGTGTACTTTTTTTACGATTTAATGCACTATAAGACGACATGATGAAATTCTAGGCCAGTGTTTCCCAACCTTTCTCAGCCTTCTAAGATTGCCCGAATTTCTAACTTAGTTATGAAAAACTTGCTTTCGGGACTGCGAGGGGGGACGCAGGTGCGCCCTCTGTCCCCCTTTGGCTCCGCCACTGGGTCGACATTCGCCAGAATTTCTTTAAAAATACCATTACGTTTTACGGCAAGTGTCGGATGAAACACTACAAACATTCCGTTTTCACGCAAAAAATATAAACCATTTTGACAAAATACAATGTGATATGACAACTATTGGCTAGTTTTTGTCTTTTTTTCGGACTTCTTGTGTTCATTTTCTATAAAATGTTGTAAAATGTGACAGAATTTTGAGATAAAAGTAAAAAGTGGGAAAATATTTCCGATATCAGGTTAAAATATTATTAACTATAGGAATTATCATATAATCCTACGCCTTTACTCGTGACGTCATGATGTCCAATAACTGTCCTTACACCGAATCAACGAATCAATGAAGTTTTATTTAATTATCTACTAGCTCGTGGACACAATCCAATCATTTCTGTATGGACGATTTTCATTGGTTAGAGGGTTGGCTTAGAAACCTTACTACGGAGTGTTTTATCTTTCATAAATATTGTCATAGATTGAGACAATTTTTAGATTTCCAACATTTTAAAACAACACGTGAAGTAAGGAACACGATGGATACGCGATTGTCAATTCTATAATTAATTTTCAGTTATAAAATATAAACGTACTGATAACGTTATGGACAAATTCTAATTTACTTTACAGTAACAGTTCTTTATCAGTTAAAATTTAATAAATATATTTACAACAGCGAATATTCAATTCGTAAAGGTAAGTTGAAAAGTTTTATATTCTTATCCCTGCTTAACGAATTCGTTTGGTCTCATAATTCATATGGTTGATTCTATTTTAAAGAATTTCTCACTGTTATTGTATTCCAGGAAATGATATAGATATATCAGCGATTTTCTTTGCTATAATTTTCTTTTTCTAACAGGAAATGCAATTTAAAAAAAAGCCTAAAAAACCTAATTTGTCAGATTTGCTATATTTTTATAGTTGGTTTCACATTTCAAATTTCTCAATATAAACCTCAAAAAACACTAATATAGATATAACACGATATAATATAGATTAACTACTTCTGACTTTATTACTTACAATCTACGCTTTCAAACAAATATTATCTTTTTAAGACTTTTAGAAATAGCAATTTAAACATTAAAACACTAAGTTATTATTTGATGTAGCCTTTATAAGATATATAGAAGTAGTATGGTAACATTAAAACACTAAGATATATAGATATACTACCAGTTCTTCTGTATTTATTATATACTACGTTTAGAAACACATACAGTTAACGTTACATAGTAAAATAATGAACAACTGTTCTACCAGAGTTTATCAAGACAGTTGAATTTATAGATTAATACTGATAAGTTTAGAGAGAAGTGTATATACGAGTGAGAATATCGACACAACAATAACTGAAATGTAAGTCACCAGCGAGGCAGAGAATTCCCACGCTTCTGAGACAATTTCTACCATTGCGACAGAGGTAATAAGTTCAGGAGTTCATGGTTGAGGTTTCCAATTTCTTTAAAGAGACAGATTCGGTATTTTCGGTGGTTGATTTGGTTTTTGAATATATGTAACTAATCTTCAGAAATACTAGAGATGTACAAAACTCGCATTATTCCTTCAAAAATATCTCAAACTAGGAATTTTACTCACTATTTCTATATTTGTCTATATTATGTCTCTACATATGACAGAGTCTGACGAAAAGACAAGTCGTTAGTTTAAATTCCGAACACAATTAATTTTGGACACACGTGGGTTTGAGGGCTTAAATTTCGACGGTAAGCTGTGAACATCATTACTGATTAGCTAAAAAAATCCTGTCTTCGAGACAATGGTACGATTGGTCAAACGGATGATGAACACTTTAAAAGTGAAACATAGTTTAGAAATAAACTGGTCATAGAAACATAATAATTAAAAGTAAGTTATTAAATTGTTAATTTAAGTCATTTTTTCCTCATTATTCCTGCGATCCAAGTGTTAAATGGTTACGAATAATCATGTTTTTTTTTTCGTTGTGTTCGCGATTGTTCTCTAACAGATTGATGTTAAAAGATTTCTTCCAAAAGTACAACTTTGCTTTATATTTTATCTTTATACTCTATCGTGTGTATAAATCATCGATTCAGAAATTTACTTGACGCCTTATACAATGTCCTTGGAATGTTTCTGCAGACATTAAAGGGATTGTAAAGAGGTTTTCTAATCGCGAGGGACCTTGTATGATACAAACATGTTTTGCGATTAGTGACGACATCCAACACTCGTTGTTTGTGAAATTACAGGAACCACAGATGTCTGATTGAAAATTAGAATGGTGCAAATTGATGCTATCAGTGTCTCCAATAAACATATTTTTTGTTTTATAAATAACTTCTTTAGATTAAATTAAACAGAATCTGTATATCATTTCCACAAAATTATAATCAGAGAGTATCTATTTAATAAACATTATTTATAATAATAATTTAATAATACAGCAATTAGGTCATAGATACATAGATACATAGATACATAGATCCATTGATACATTGATACATAGATACATAGATATATAGATACATAGATACATATATCCATTGATACATAGATACATAGATATATAGATACATATATCCATTGATACATTGATACATAGATACATAGATATATAGATACATAGATACATATATCCATTGATACATAGATACATAGATATATAGATACATAGATACATATATCCATAGATACATAGATACATAGATACATATATCCATAGATACATAGATCCATTGATATATAGATATATAGATACATAGATACATATATCCATAGATACATATATCCATAGATACATATATCCATAGATACATAGATCCATAGATACATTGAAAAAAATACAGAAATAACTGGACATTATGAAGATATAACATATAAATAAATTAGTTGGTTATATTGAGTCTCGGAAATGGTTGTCCATACAAACTACCTGTCGATCTTACATAGTTTATTTTAAAACAACACTCGGTTACGATGGTCGTGTCGATTAACCTGCAGTGATAGAGTAGCATCATGTGTTCCCAGTGGGGTCGCCAGCCTTCCGAGACTAGGGAAACAAATAGAGGCGAACTGACTCAATGGGGAGACAACTGTCGAGATTGAATTCAAAATGCAGCAACCATTTTGATGTGGCATCATAATCTCTCTCTCTCTCATGGAATGTCTGAGATAGTTCTCCTGAGAAAATTTTCGATAAATTGAATTGATTTAGTGCATTCAGACCCATATTTTGTGTCAAAACGTATTAAAATCATAAGTTTAGAATAGGGGTACGATTGGGGCGGAAACTATTTTTCAAAGCACCCCTCCCCTCCTTTACCCCCAATATCGGTGCCACCGAGTATTTCTAAAATAAGAGCGAGACTTCTGTTTGTAAAGGAAATTGTCGGGCTATTATTTATCTTAAAGATCGAGTTTATCTCAATCTGCCCCCAACACGGAAAGTTGAATAAGATAATTGATAAAATTCCATTAGACCCATTCATAAAATATTGACAAGAGATTACAAGTTATTTTAAAGTGCAGATCAAGTTGCATTCTCCTGTCATTTGTAATTTGTAATTCAGATATTTGGCCGAATTCATAAAAACTAAACATTTACTTTTTCTGGGCTTTTCTACCATAATAGCTGTTAAATGAGATACTTGGTATAGACTATTTAAAGCTTTTATGATGTTAATTTGCTCATACATATATATGTTATTCAAGAGTTTCTTGTGTGGGTCCAATATATAAAACAAAACGTGAAAAATGGACATGTGCACGCGTGTTGGTCGGTTTCACGTAACATCAAGATTCATATATAATAAAAATATCTCGGTCCTGAATACAATGTTAACCTGCTACAGTGAAACAAGGGACAAATATGTAGGCTAGTAATTTGTTGAAGGGACGATGGTCCTACCGGATACTTGTCAAAAGTCACAACCTAATAATCGACTCAGTAAGAAATTATGAAGAAAAGGGGCTTGCCAAGACTATCGGTGTGCTGTGAAATGGTGCGATTTTTTGGTAATAATACTCAGAATATAGCAAGGTAAAGCGACAAGTTGACAGAATTGATGCGTGCTAGACGATACTCTTTGTTGTTATAATCGGATGCCGTGTAATTTGATGTTGTTAATTAAAAATCGAAAGTCATTACCGTTTTCTTGTGTAAGTTTGGACACAGAATAAATTACTAAAATAAGATTATCTATGTCAGGGGTTTCCAACCTTTTTCTCTCTATTACCTTTCAGAATCCTTGATCGATTACTATTACACCCCTTTCTTCTATAAATCATTACTATTACCCCCCTTTCCTCTATAAATCATAACTATTACCCCCACCCCCTTCTTCTCCTTATAAATCATTACTATTATCATCCCCACCCCCTCCTTCTCCTAATAAATCATTACTATTATCATCCCCACCCCATCCTTCTCCTTATAAATCAAACTTTCGTTCCGTTTTTTTTATTTTCTATATAGCCACTTCAGGGTCAGGATCTGAACGCCAACCCTCTTGAAACATTTGTCAAATTAGTCTGACTATTGTCGTTTGAATCACGGTCTAATATTCTAAGTGTGATTGACCAGGAATATCGTTATATCATGATATTTTAGAATATTTCGACCTGTTGGGATTTCTATATTATCAGAGCAATGTAGACCAATTAATCAAATATAAGTAAATATATATATTTAAAGGAACATTCTGGTTCTCAATACACCTATATTATTATAGAAATATAGACAAATTAATCAAGAACACAAGATGATGTATATATTGTACTGTAGTATCGTTAAGGAATAAAATATTCTACAAGGCAGTAGCGTATTTACAGAGACAAGTTTGTTCGTTTGACCAATCGTACGTTAGTCTCAGAAACTGGATTTTTTTTCAGCTAAGCTTATCAGTAAAAGTGTTCACAGCTCACCGTCGAAATTTGAGCCGTCAAATCCATAAGTATCTAAATTTGTCCGCGTTTGAATGTTAAAATGACGACTCGTCTTTTTCTCAGACTCTGCCATGTGTAGAAAAGACAAATATATGTAGAAATCTATAGAAATAGAAAGTGAAATTCCTAGTTTGAGGTATTTTTGAAGGAATAATGCGACTTTTGTATTGAGAAGTAAATAATTCCTCACTAATGATTTTTATGGAAAAACTTGATTTGCTGCTACAAATGTTTCGCCAATATTTTGTTTTGGATTTCAGGTATAGTTTCGCAATTTCTTTTTATCCAAAGTGTCCAAAATAACATTACTAGTTTGGATTCTATCAGCCGAAACGATTCTATTACCAAACCTTAAACTAACACTGAACTCTCAGCTGGTTATACCAGAATACGACCATTGTTTAAGTGATCTAACGGCGACTTGAACATGTATTAGGTCGATAGCAAACGTGAAGAAAACTTAAGTCCTTAGAAGTCCTTAAACAGTCGGCCACGTACCAAGACCATATGCGTTCCGACGCTATGAAGTCGCTATTGCAAATGTAACCTTTTTGCAGCGTCTTTGTCACGTGACTGTGCTTTTAATATGTTCATGAGGATGTTACGAAGCTTGTCTCGCGCTTCCATGACGTTCTCGATGCGTTTTAGAAAAAATCGAACGAACCTTGGCGTCCATTTTGAACATGTTCAAAACAAAATCCGCTACTAAGCGATCATCTGCGACAATGGTGACCACCGCACGATGTCTGACGTGTCGTACATGTTATACAACGTTTATGGCAACCTTACAACTCTCCGTGCCAATTTGTCGTCGATGTAACAGCTCAGTAAGGAGGCCTTTCCGGTAGAACGGATAATATATCGAATTTATTCGATTTAGTCGGAATCAAATATTGCACTCGCTATATTTTAGACGATATTTTCTCATGAATTGGGGTAAAAAGCAATAAAACCAGTCACCGTTTCTTAAACCGGAAGCTAGAACTGTGGCCCGGATATGACAGAGAAATAATACACGACCAATTTTAAACGCTTCGTCAGATCCGTTTTTTCCACTTCTACGTCTGAACATTCAACTTGAATTTTTTACGGCAGTTTTAATCAGATAAAATGTCATTTGGAAGGAAATTAAAAACTATCATGATTACAATTTGTTTATTTTTTGTCTTGAATCATTCAATTTGAGATTTTATTTATAAAAAATGGAATTTATTAAAAGTCGACGTTTTTAGATGACTAAACATGATAAATATTCTGAAATTACCACACAATTTCCTGAATTTAAATGAAGTTTTACGTCAACATGTGAAAGTCTGGCAAAATTGACCAGTAGATACTCCTGGAATGACCACTGCCAAGCGGTGAGGCTGAAGGTATCCTTGTGAAAAGTTGATCCAGCTGTAAATGGCGGAGCCAGGTTTACTTCTGAGAGGGGGGGGGGGGGGGGGGGGGGGGCAA
>NW_008710050.1:192530-198920 GCF_000327385.1 Lottia gigantea | reverse complement strand
AAGGGGGGGGGGGGGGCCAAATATCTGCGATTGCCCGAATTTCAAACATAGTTATGACATTTTTGCCCGAAAAACTTGCTTTCGGGGCTGCGAGGAGGGCGGGGGTGGTTGCTGCCTGTTCTTCCCCCCTTTGGCTCTGTAAGGTGTGGCCAAGGACAAGCTGACAGAAGACACCCTTATGAACAGTCGATCCAGGGTACAGATAATCTAGGAAATATCAATACCAAGGGGTATGGCCAAGGACAAGGTTGTAAAAAGGAACCTTGTGAACAGGAATCATATGTATATAGGTACTGCATAATTCTTCTTTCCTAATTATTCCAGCTATAAAAGGGTACAGATAACCCAGGAAACATCAATGTCAATTGGTTTGGTCAAGGACCTGCTGGTAGAGAAGTATCGTCGCTTCACCACGGCAGAAACTAGTACAAATTGTTCTTTGCTATCTTTAAAATTTGACTGTTTATTTGATCACCTACACTATTTTTTCTTTTCTGCGTCTGAGCCATTATTTTTATGAAAACGTTGTGTATTTTGCGTCAAAATTTCCCTTTTTCACAGCAAACCTAGATAATGACAATTCTATTCATTAAAACTCCATTAAATACATAATTTTCCACTAATTGCAAGTTTAATTCGACCATGAAATCTAGCATGTATTTGCTTTGAACTGAAAACAAAAAAAGGGTATTTATAGATGACGACTCAAAGTTTCTGTAATGTACAAGCTAAAACTGTTAATTGCTTTCTATAAATTGATAAAACTAATAACATCTATATTTAAAGAGATATTTAGTTCAACAGAAATTAATTTTCCTTATTTTTTAATATTTTTTTTTTATTACACGAAATGAAATGGCGTGAGAATTTTATCCCCCGCGTGGCTGGTGTCATAACTCATAACAGTTTTTTAATAAATTATAAACTGTAAAGGGATTGTAGAAAGATTTTTCCTTAACTTCATTATGAAATACTAACTTATAATTGATATACCTCCTCATGTGCAAACTTCATTAGCTACTACCAATGTTTCGCCAATATGTTGTTTAGGATTTCGGGTTTCGTTTTGCGGTTCAGATTGTTAGTGCTGGTTTTAGTTATTCTTTTTATGTGTATTGAGACTCTAATAACATCGATTTACACCATTCCGATTGTCCACGAGGTCGTCATATTGCACTTTTTTGAGTAACATCATCGTTGTTATCCAGAAGCTGATCGTACAAGACACGTTTTGATTGGTTAAAAATAACGTCATTAGAACAAGACTGTGGTAGAAAACCTCTTGATAACTCCTTCGTAAAACTCCATTCGTTTCATTTCATAACTCCTTAATAAATACAATAAATCTGACGTTTTGGCTGTTTTGTTTGGTCAGGCATGAATTGATCTGGTTATGTCTCATCATTTTGAAGTGGCGAATGCCAAGCTCCTAAAGCTGATTATGTTTACTCTTTTCGAAACACCTGGTGGCACTACTATACAACTTTTACTCTCGATTTTACCATTCTTTGGACGAGATTTTTGATTGATAGAATTGTTTTGCATGTACGAATTTGTATCTTTACAATCCCTTTAAATGTCCTTTAATAGTCAATGACCTGAGTAATAACTGAGGGTGGAGAATATCTGAACCTGTCACGCGAATTCCTAACTATTACATACACCAACTACTAGTTTTCAACTCTCCTTTCACCATACCTTGACTTTAATTAACATCTTGCCATTTTAGCCAGTTTTTTCCTTTGAGATTTTTGACAGATTATTAATAAAGTTTATATTTTAATATGGCAGAATTAATTACCATAATCAGATTGGCATGTGTCAGTCAGAAGTAATTAAAAGTAAAACGTTACTGGAGGTATAAATTCAAACGAGTTGAGGAACAGAATAGACAAAGGGGGCTCTCTGGGGGGAGGGCATCTTCACGGTGTCATGTTGACGTCATTAAGCACTTGTATATTTTTATGGAACGTCTCAATTTTCGTCTGTAAATCAACAACCATAAGTCGAGAACTAGTAATTACACTGACAGCCATATTGTTTACTGTCCTTTTTATCAAGGAATCTGATTGGCTGAATTCTCAAGCGATTGATCCAATCACCTTCCTTGACTCCACAAAAGTACCTATTTTCTTAATGTGATACTTTCCTATACACTAGGTTGCGGGAAAGATAAATGCTCAGCTATTTGATTAATAGTGCCTATTGTAGTCAAGGTATAAGCCGAAGTTTGTAATAGCTTGACATTGTGAAGATGAAGTTTGTTATAGATTGACATTGTAAAGATGAAGTTTGTAATAGCTTGACATTGTGAAGATGAAGTTTGTAATAGCTTGACATTGTGAAGATGAAGTTTGTAATAGCTTGACATTGTGAAGATGAAGTTTGTAATAGCTTGACATTGTGAAGATGAAGTTTGTAATAGCTTGACATTGTGAAGATTAAGTTTGTAATAGCTTGACATTGTGAAGAAGAAGTTTGTAATAGCTTGACATTGTGAAGATGTCGAATCACAGAAACCCCTTCTTCCAGACTACGGTCTTGGTCTTCCCATTTTTCAGTTTCTAATTGATCATACACTTTCATATACAGCAGGTAGGGTATGCTTACTCTTCTAGACACCTGATACCACTTTTCAATATGAAATACTTACTCACTTATAATTGATATACTTCCTCATGTGAATAGTTCATTAGCTGCTCCTAATGTTTCTCCAATATGTTGTGTTCGACTTCGGGATTCGTTTTGTGGTAGGTTTATTTCTGACTCTCTCCACGGCGATTAGCCTTCAAAATTATCCGTCGCTAGCCTAATATATAGCAAGAATTTCTTTAGATTTTCTTTTCACTTCCAGCATCTATGTATTTATCTTTGTCACTCATTACGTTTTACTTGACTGATAAGAGCTACAACATCTAAAAAGCTTCGGAAATCTGTCAGATTGGAACGTAAGTAAGACATCTAACGCACCTGCCTGGGGTTATATATTATTCAGGATGCCGAAAATCAGTCAGTTTGTTCCAAGTACCGGAAGTTTGTTTTAGATATCACGTTTGTAGGAGAATAGTGATTGTAATTTGAGTTGTTCCTTTTCACACTGCAGTTTTTATTTAATAGTTGACGAACCTAGCGTGTAGATTGCATTCTTTAAGGTAATACAGAAGGCTTTAATTCAGCTGTATCATCTGGTAAAGTCAATATTTCATCAATAATAGCTCTTTAACAACCCACTTCAAATAAAAATACCAGATTCAAAAACTATTTTTCATAATTGACATTGAAAAAAGAACAAGAAAGCTGAATATATAGATCACAACAACATAAATTCCATGGACATGTTCACAAAAAAAAGGTTTGAAAAGTTTGAAAATTTGAAAATGAAAAGTTTACAACGTCACAATGATGACGTAGGGAATACATCTTATAAATCACAGTTAGAATTTGAAAAATTGTTCTATAAACGCCACTTTCCAGAATGATTTGCAATGTGCGTGGGTTTTTCATGGACACCAACGTTTGCTCTACGTATCAGATTCTCATTACGGCTTGAACTTGTGAAATAACTTAATAGTTCTAAGATAAGGGTTTAAGAGATAATCTATTTCAATAAAGTAACTATTATAAATACAATAATTTCTTGGGCTGATTTCATGCGGACAGTCCGCATTTTACAGACACCGTTTCCTATTTCTTGAACTCACAAGTACTATGATAAGGGTTTAAGAGATAATCAATTTCAATAAAATAACAATCATAAATACAATAATTTCTTAGGCCTATATCTTCTTGGGCAGTTTTCATGCGGACAGTATGCATTTCACAGACACCGTTTCCGATTGAGATATCCTACTTATTGAACTCGGTAGTACTATGATCAGGGTTTAAGGGACTGTCAATTTAAATTAAAGGTAATCTATTATCTATTTTATTCAGGCAGGTTGATCTATAAACTGAAGTTGATAAACACCGAACTAAAGGTAGGAATAGACGAGGCACTGTGTCGGTACAGGATAACTTTTATAGTAGAAAATAGAAGAAGCGAATACATAAAGTACGAGTTCGAACTCTGAAAACGATTCTACTTTCTATTTTTACTTTTCTGTTTAGATGCGAATCTATACTTTTGTTTTCATAAATGTGCTGATGCTGAAAACAGAGTCTATGTTTTATCGACTGGTACAATGCATCACTGACAGGGGGAAACCGGGTTGAGAAATCCGAAGGTATTATCTCGACCTATGCCGGGATTGAACCCTGTACCTTCAGGTTAGCGAGCAAGCGTCTAACTCACTGAGCCACCGCGGCTCCCTTCGACTGGTAAAGCACAAATCTAGACGAGTATATAACTTGAATGTAATGTAGTGGTATTTATGAAGATTAGAATAAATAACGTACTATGATAAGGTACTAAGTGAAAATCAATTAGATATCGAAATAATAATTAAATGCTAATCTAGTTAATTAGTTACTTACTAATTGGTATAATAATCCGATAATTTCCTCAATTCTTTCTACTTAACGCAAGGTGTTCGACAAATTTCAACATTTAACACCTTACTAGGCTACACAAAATATCACCTGTTACAGTTGTACAACACGCTTAACGCATTCCCGCAAACTTTCCAACATTGTACAGTACTACTGTCGGGTGAGGGAACCGAGAAGGAGCTACAGAAATGATTATTTTGAAGTAGAAACATACTAAGAATTAGGAAATCATGCCTGCCTTATAACCTCAGTATTGTATTGCGGTCAGTAGCCTATTGCAGAGTAGTCTCCCTTGATAGTCAAATCCCATGATATTATGCCTGGATAACACAGACTAGGCTAATATTGGTAAACAATACTGTTCAGGTGTAGGGGTTGCTACGATAATTGAAAGTTTTTATCCATGCAATAAGTTTGAAAGAAAAGATGGTGGTACTTCCGGTATACAACAGTGACATCTTGCGACGAGAACTTACTGAAAGTTTCTGTCCATGCAATAAGTTTTGAAGCAAAGATGGTGGTACTTCCGGTATACATCAGTGATATCTTGCGACGAGAACTTACTGAAAGTTTCTATCCATGAAATAAGTTTGAAAGAAAAGATGGTGGTACTTCCGGTATACAACAGTGACATCTTGCGACGAGAACTTACTGAAAGTTTCTGTCCATGAAATCAGTTTGGAAGCAAACATCTTGAGACAGTAACCAAGAGATTTGATTTTCTCTTTGTTTTGAATTAACTGTTTGAAGGAATAGCTGAACTGATTTGTAAATTCTTATAACTTTTTCAAACCCCAATTACATTAGATTAGATTATTTTATTTTATATATGGTTAAATTGAATTGTTGTCAAATCTTTATAACGAGGTTTAAAACTAAACAATGAAAATTGATTCAAGATTTTCTCACAATAATTTTAATATCTCTTAGTTATATCCTTAGACAAAAACTGGTGTATCTCAAAGACAATATGGATGTCTTATACCATTCTATTTCACGTTCGGCTTACTTTAAAGTTATCAGCCCACATAGAATATTATTAAAGAAACTGTACAGGGCTTTTAAATGTGCAGAGAATTTCCTAGTGAAACACATTACTACATGTAATTTGTAAACCTATAATGACGTCAACATCGTCTTAACCATCAAGCCTTCAACCCGGTACCCCATGACAGTGATGCAGTTAAGAGAGGTGGCATAGAAAAGCGACCCCCCCCCCCCCCCCCCTTTAAGGTATATTAAGATTAGAAAACCTAATCGGAATTCACTTGGTGAATTAATTTCATGTGGGACTATGGCACCATTAAATTCCTAACACATGTAATATATGAAATACTGAATTATCTTAAAGAGATTGTAAAGAGATTTTCTATATTTTGATGTGTATTAGGAACACTGATAGTATCAATATGTACTCAAATGATTTGGAGTGTTCTATCATTTGATTAATCAATCATAAAAATTGATTTTAAAACTTAATTTTTATTAGCTTATAAGATTACTGTATTTCTTTATATTTTGTTTTTAACTTAGCTTAGTTTTTAGTTAGAATAAGATCCCTAATCGGTAGACAAGTTGATAATTCGTCCCCTTTGGCACTTGGATACACCTCCGTTGTTTTATGTTTTAAATCAATCAGACTTGTTGAAGGGTTTCACATCACTCGCTGTCTGTCTAAGAGTTTGACAACTCTGTAAACTAAGTTTTATTCAAGAGTTATTGAAATAGATATTATTTGTTTGTGTTTAATGAAATCTATACAGTGAATAAATCTGTAATACATCATGACAATCCCTGCAGTAGATAAATATTTACATATTGAAGTATTTGATACTCTCTAATAATTAAACTTATAGTGTGACAAGAATAATGTTTATAATAATAATAATAATAATAATATTT
>NW_008710050.1:184799-191672 GCF_000327385.1 Lottia gigantea | reverse complement strand
ACAGGGGTATAACTCACTTCTTTAATAACAAAGCACATAACGTTTCAACACAATTTACACATGTCGTCATCAGATGAAATGACGACACGTGTAAATTGTGTTGAAACGTTATGTGCTTTGTTATTAAAGAAGTGAGTTATACCATAATATACCCCTGTGTGTTTTTTGTTATATCTACTCTCCACTTCTAAATGTCGTTCAAATCTGATAATACCAGTACTATACAATACTATAACTTTACTCAGTACTTAAACTTGTTGTGCCAGGAAAAGTAGAAAGTTTAGTTTTAAATCGCGAGATGTAATCAACCACTGTATTAGTATTTAATTCTAGTTTTATTATATAAGGCCCTATGCGATAATGATGAGTATTGTGTCCCTGATCCACAGTTTTAGTTTAAAAACCGCTTTTCAATCCCTTCATACAGTCTTTTAAACCGTGTACAACCACAATATCATTACTTTACAATACGACCAATCTACTCAAGAACTGAAAATTATTAGGTGGTTCACTATTGTATTTTTGTCTGTTTATGGATTTTATCTTTTTGAATAATATTTAGAATAGAAATAAGATTTTCTACTAATTAGAACTATTGTTAAGTAAATAATTCTCAATGATTAGATATGTTATATATAGAAAACAATTATTTAATAACGGGATTCGATATATTTCTACAGAATGTTTTTTTGTCTTAGATTTATTGACAGCAAAGTAAAAAAAACATCATCAAAAACCCGATACACTCTTATGATATTACAGAATGTAAAACTGCCTATTTTATGTCCTCACAGGTCGTTTTTGCCAAAATTTTAACTTGGTGATAAATTTCAGTGTGTCAGTGGTTTTGAGAGTTTGAAAAAATATGCTTAATATATTGCAAAGAGGCTTTACAAGGGAGAGCGTAGATTAAAAGTATCTGATCGAAACGTTATTAACGCAAAATTGATCAACTGTCATGGTTGAAAATGTCTACCCCGACCCACGACCCCTCAATATCCACTTTGTTAGAAAATGAGCAACTGGTGGTGGAATCAGGTCGACTGATTCAAAGCATATCAAGTTATCCCAGTCGACATGGCGAAACAGAGCGAAACGGTTATGACAAGAAATGGGCCGATTGTTAACAACTGAGATCACGATGAAATAGATTATCATATGATAGCGAATTGTAGTCGTCGGTGCCTCTTAACTGCTCCGAACTGCAAAACGAAACTCGAAATACCAAACAAAATATTAGCAATACTTTGACAGCAGCTAATGAACTTTTCATATGAGAAAGTATATCATAAATGAGGAAATATTCCATAATGGAAAGTGGTATTGATGAGATTCTTCACGAAGCCACAAGTTGGAGGCGTTAACTCGTAAACTTTCAGATTCTGTTTGTTTCAGGGACTACCTGATCACAACTGAACGTTTATATTTGATACATTGTATTCATAATTCGTTGTACAGTGTTCGATATTATCTTCTGCATTTGTTAGTACGTTTATTTTTACAAGATCATATCAAACCTGTAAGAAAATTTCGTATTGATATTTTTGAAATTCATTCGAAACTTCAGACGATAATTACTGTAGAGCTTTCTGTATTATCAATAATATTTAAAATTATATAACTTTCGAATTTCTATTAGCTTCAATATTGTGAACAGGAATTGAAAAGTTCAAAGACGGGCAAACTGAGGATTAGTGGTGTTTCTACGGTGTAAAGTCGNCGGGGGGGTGGAGGGGGGGGGGGGGGGGTGGCTAGATTAAAGGCTGACCCCTGGACGGCCTCGAACCTAATTTTTCCTAGAAACGTTACTGCTGAAGATATAAGATATCTATAAAGTTATGGAAATGACTCGAACTGTTTGTGTCAGCATATATTTTACAACTTATCAGATATAATAAGAGTAATATACATCAAACTATCCAATATTAACTCTGATATTCTCAGAATACAGCACCAGTACTAATTATAACCTTCATCATATCATTCATTATTTACCATTCCAACAGTCACAGTGTCACACAAAACTTAACACTTTTTTGGCATTTAAAAAATTAACGATCGCTGTTCATGTTATTTCTCCTATATTTCACTCGACTCAAACCAGAGACTATTCTGACATATGATATGTGACAGAATTTATTGGAGAATTTTGAACTATTGAATCGTTGATGGCATCTAGATTTCGCTTTACTACGACTATATGACTACTTTTTTACGACTTTACGACTCCTTTTGTTACGACTCTACGACTCCTTTTGTTACGACTCTACGGCTGCTTTTTTACGACTTTACGACTGCTTTTTGATATCATAAGGACGAGTGGGGCAAAGTACGGGGTCAAGTCAAATTTGACGGCCGCCCAGTTCGACGACATGAGCCCCGGTTCCCAACCTGGGGTATTTTCACCCTTTCGGAATGGGGGAATATTGTGTCAGAGATGTGGCCAACTGATGTAGGAGAGGAATTTATTTTAAATTGAGAGAGCACCTCACATCATCACATGCTGCAAATCTGGATGAAACAAATTTTTGGGGGTGTGAATGATTACTGTAGTGATGTGAAGGCTGAGAAAAGTTGGGAACCACTGGACTAGAGAATTTTACCTGAATTTATAAGAATTATTGCAGATTGAAGCCTGATATCTTAACTTGTGAATAAAAAGTTGTAATTTTTAGAATAGTTTTATAATCAATAAATCGATTGTGTTATTTTGTCACAGAAACATAGAAATTGTACGACTTTACGTTTTAACAGATTTTAACTGCGGGCATAAATAATTTCAGTTCTGAATTTCAGTTCAGTTCAGTAGGTCTTTCCTCTTCACAATGTCAAGCTATTACAAACTTCATCTTCATAATATCAAGCTATTACAAACTTCATCTTCACAATGTCAAGCTATTACAAACTTCATCTTCACAGTGTCAAACCGAAGTTTGTAATAGCTTGACATTGTGAAATGTAGTTTGTATTAGCTTAACATTGGAAAGATGAAGTTTGTAATAGCTGGACATTGTGAAGATGAAGTTTGTAATAGCTTGACATTGTGAAGATGTAGTTTATAATAGCTTGACATTGTGAAGATGTAGTTTGTAATAGCTTAACATTGTGAAGATGAAGTTTGTAATAGCTGGACATTGTGAAGATGAAGTTTGTAATAGCTGGACATTGTGAAGATGAAGTTTGTAATATATTGACATTGTGAAGATGAAGTTTGTATTAGCTTGACATTGTAAAGATGAAGTTTGTAATAGTTTGACATTGTGAAGATGTAGTTTGTAATAGCTTGACATTGTGAAGATGTAGTTTGTATTAGCTTGACATTGTAAAGATGAAGTTTGTAATAGTTTGACATTGTGAAGATGTAGTTTGTAATAGCTTGACATTGTGAAGATGAAGTTTGTAATAGCTTGACATTGTAAAGATGAAGTTTGTAATAGTTTTACATTGTGAAGATGTAGTTGGTAATAGCTTGACATTGTGAAGATGAAGTATGTAATAGCTAGACATTGTGAAGATGAAGTTTGTAATAGCTTGACATTGTGAAGATGTAGTTTGTAATAGCTTGACATTGTGAAGATGTAGTTTGTAATAGCTTGACATTGTGAAGATGAAGTTTGTAATAGCTTGACATTGTGAAGATGTAGTTTGTAATAGCTTGACATTGTGAAGATGCATGTCTTTAGGCTATTATGTTTCTGAACTATCGTGTACGGTTATAATATGAATCGTAAGAAAAAGGGTGAATTAGGTCTTCGTTACGTGATTTAGTATAATTTTATACTCGTCATCCGAGATCTGATGAAAACTTTTTCGTTCAGTAGATTTCTTTGCGATATTTGATAACTTAAATAAGCATTTTGTATATTTAATCAATAATACTGTTCACAGCTCACAGTCGAAATTTGAAATAAATAACTGAATGACCTAGGATGCGTGGGATGGTATTTTCCAACTGACAATGAAACTCGGGAGTAGTATACTATATAAACTGATGATGACAATGTAAATTGCTGAAACGTTGTGTACAATAAAACCCGGGAGTGGTATACCATATAAACTGATGATGACAATGTAAATTGTTGAAACATTGTGTACAATAAAACTAAGGAGTGGTATACTATATAAACTGATGATGACAATGTAAATTGTTGAAACATTGTGTACAATAAAACTAAGGAGTGGTATACCATATAAACTGATGATAACAATGTAAATTGTTGAAACATTGTGAACAATAAAACTGAGGAGTGGTATACTATATAAACTGATAATGACAATGTAAATTGCTGAAACATTGTGTACAATAAAACTGAGGAGTGGTATACTATATAAACTGATGATGACAATGTAAATTGTTGAAACGTTGTGTACAATAAAACTGAGGAGTGGTATACTATATAAACTGATAATGACAATGTAAATTGTTGAAACGTTGTGTACAATAAAACTCAGGAGTAGTATACTATATAAACTGATGATGATAATGTAAATTGCTGAAACATTGTGTACAATAAAACTCAGGAGTGGTATACCATATAAACTGATGATGACAATGTAAATTGTTGAAACATTGTGTACAATAAAACTCAGGAGTAGTATACTATATAAACTGTCGATGACAATGTAAATTGCTGAAACATTGTGTACAATAAAACTCAGGAGTGGTATACCATATAAACTGATGATGACAATGTAAATTGTTGAAACATTGTGTACAATAAAACTCAGGAGTAGTATACTATATAAACTGATGATGACAATGTAAATTGTTGAAACGTTGTGTACAATAAAACTGAGGAGTGGTATACTATATAAACTGATAATGACAATGTAAATTGCTGAAACGTTGTGTACAATAAAACTCAGGAGTAGTACACTATATAAACTGTCGATGACAATGTAAATTGTTGAAACGTATATTATAGAATTGTATGCTGTTATAGAGTGTGTTTTGTATTTTAGAATAAATTAAATGAATTTATCCCACACTTGAACAAGGTTAATGGAATGTTTCAATGGTGGTAAAAGTACACAGTGACAGAGATGGAATATGTTACTATAAATAGTTTAAAAATGTTGGTCACCGGAAGTCCCTGATCGGTGATCAGTTTTCCTGGATAATCTTTCTATCTATCTTTCAATTAAACCATCACCCTATATTTCGCTAGAAATTCGTGAAGTTTTGCAACATCCGATGTTTGATTATCCGATCTTATTTCCTTTATTGACTACTTTTGAATCAGCGACACAATTAAAGGGATTGAAGGCTAAAGAGGCTCACACGAGGACGTTCACTCTGATAGCATCGTTCTGCATTCAGGTTCTCAATGGCCTCTCTAGCTAGTTCTGGACAGCGGTCTTTCCAAGATTATCTGTACCCAATAACTGCTGGGTCGACTGGAATTATGAGGGGTAATGATTTGTAAGGTTTCCACAATTGTTTGACGTAACCTCCCAAATGACGTCATGTAAAGAAACAACGCCTGGTTCAACTGTTCTACAGCCCGCCTTTAAAATGAAATACCACAAATATTTGGCAGTACTTGATTCATGTACAACCCTGTTCCAAACCTAGGGTGTTTTCACTCCTTGGGGTGTAGGACTAGGGTATCGGGGTGTGGTCAATTGATGTAGGAGATGAATTTATCTTGAGTTGAGAGAGCACCTCACATCATCACATTCTGGAATTGTGGATGAAACAAATTTTTTGGGTGTGAAAAGTCCACGTGATTGCTCCAGGGTTGTGAAGTCTGAAATAGGTTAGGAATCACTGATCTACAGTTTATTTTCATCACAGACTTTTCCATTGATGTTTCCAGGGCTGGTTACACTGTTTCTTCTAGTTTCTACTTTCCAGTTACCATTCAGCTCTCTGTTATTTGAACGATCAAACACAAAGTATGGCTGGAGCATGACAGACGAGTTCTCAGTTCTCTCCACACTGAATCAATGTCCGTTCCATCCAACAGAACTTATATATAACTTATAACATTTGATTTTACTGACGGTCAGACAGGATTTCGTTGTGGTTTAATGAACCGAGGTCCTTCATGAAAGAGACATAAAGAACGTTCTAGTCTAAACTGAATGGTCGAGGAAATTCTTACTTCTAGACGGACATCGAAAATATTTTTACCAGCTGTTAATTAGTTTTGTTATCATAATGAACATTTTTAAAATGGAATCACACTGCATGGCGTTGTCCGTCTTCATTAAGTCATTCAGGTGCAGAAAAGTAGGACGTAAAACTCCATTTCATTTCATTTTTAGAATATAATCACATATATAGAGGGTATTAACATTGTTCTGAAATTGGTCGTTTGTCGGTCAGTGCACAGATCCGCTGGTAACCAAGCCCGTAGCGCAAACCAATATAAACCGGGGTTCTTGGTGGTGTAAAATCTATAATTGACAAAAGAGACACTTTTAAAGTTTTGTCGCTGTTTCTTAAGTGAGGTATTGGCCTTACTTTCTCCCATTACACAACGACCAGTGTAAGTACTAGAGAGCTGATTATGTATGTCGATTCTCTGTAGAAAGCTTATCAATATTATGAATGAATGAATGAATGAATGAATGAATGAATGAATGAATGAATGAATGAATGAATGAATGAATGAATAAATGAATGAATGAATGAAAAATACACAAGACTTCGATAGACAACCTATTTAGCAAACACATAAGTACATGTGTATTAAAAAGACAGACCATGTTACTGTGATCAAGTACAAGATCAGCAAAAAATATACAAACCATTACATGTGTATGAGATAGACAAGCTTATACTAACGTGATCAAGTACATAACCTCAAGGTGTAAAGGCACCGAAATACATATACATTCATATGAACACCCCCCCCCCCCCCCCCC
>NW_008710050.1:178064-184749 GCF_000327385.1 Lottia gigantea | reverse complement strand
TGATATCAGAAAGTCGTACAATAATACAAATTTCTGAACATCACACTGCATGCCGTTATCCGTCGTCATGTGATTATCATCTCTTTCAAGTGGCAGGAAAAGAAGGATGTCCTTCCATTGATCTTCAATTTGATATAATAAAATACTTCACCAGCTTTATTATAAACTGAAAACTGTTGATTATATAAAACTTTAGGTCGAAGCCGTATTAATTCGTGGTCAAACTCATAAACGAGATATCACTAAAATATATATAAATATAATATTTACTGGACTTCAGAGAAGATAGTATAGGAAGGATTAGGTATTACACAATTCAACACAAGTAAAGATATTAAAATTTAGCGGTCTGAATTTAATCAGGTGGTCACCAATACCTCAAAACATAAGTCATCTCTATCGTTTGTAATTGGTATACATGGATATTGGCATTTATTACCAAAGAGTCAACATGGTCGTGTAGCGACACCCTCAGAAACATACTGAAAAAAAAATTCCCCTCTCCCCTTTAGACATGTCGAACTAGAGTGTCCACGCACCAAAAGTTGACGCCGCTAATGTTCATAATTCACAGGGAAAATCAGAAGAATTAAAGTGTATTTTGAAAGGAAAATGTGAATGAAGGATTGAAATGACAATAATTTGAATTTTTTTAGCACAAGAAACTGTTTTACAGTCATCAGAGTCGCAAATGTCACAAATTTTTCACAATTTACATGTTATTCAAACCTTAATTGACGACAAACTTTCTTCAATTTAAACGAATAACGTGCTATGGTTGATGATTGTCAAGTTGAACATTGATTTAGAGTGAGAAAGTGGGGTCTAGAATGGAAAAATCAATGTTTAAGCAGATTTAAACCTTGTTTCTTAGTCTTAAAGAGCAATCAAAATGTCTATTTTACGGTTCAAGTGTCTCAACCAAGTCAAATAGTGTCCAAAACATATTGAGTGACTGACAGGAAAAGTAACACTTGCGTAACAGTCTGATACCAAAAACTGACTGAAGGTGTGCCCACACTATATAAGTACCGAACGCAACTCATAACTGAGTTGTATGAGAGTTGCGTTCTAACTATTGACCACTATTCTTTGCAACCTTAAGCAACCGTTGATCACTATGGTGTGAAGGTACTTCTATAGACGATATTGACACACGTTTTAGATATTGCCTGGAATTGCAGATGACTTCTGTCATCTGAGGTTTATTTCCATCTATTTTAAGTAACCGCAATCGATGTCATTCGCTTCCTACAAATAATGGTCGTGGTTTCTCTTCTCGGTCGATGTGTAAAAATCTTGCGACTTTGAAAAAGTCATCTTTCCTTACCATTCAATTCAATTCGGGGTTACCCATCCCGACCCCACCCCCACTCATGTAGATACAGGCCTGTTTCTATTTACTACAACGACTACAGGGCACTACGACCACGATCGTAGATTAAAACGTCTTAAGATTTTGACATGCACTAGAGTGGCATGATCTTCTATCTCTCAATTGTAAACAACAAGATATACTTTACTTGTCATCTTGTAACAACTAATCCTTGTTTATCGTCATATACTCTTGGAATTTATTTCTTCTAATGATTTGTTATTTTGAAATTTTATCATGCATAGACATTACACACCGGCAACTGTCATTGTGCGGGAGGGGAAAAGAGGGGAGGAGTAGATTTGGGGGGTGGGGAGGGGTTGGGTGATGTGAAGTGGGCGAGGGAGGGAGGGGGGTATACCACCACTATGATTTCTGATTAAATTGTGTGTTTTTATTCCAAATAATGTTATATTATACATATAATCGTATTGTTATTACTTGTTGATAAGGCCTACTTGGTTTGGTCATTATTAAAAAAAACACACATGAAAACGCCCCCTTTCTAGTTTTGACTGAAATGTAAAACGTCGCACCTTGCCCCAGTGTGCTACAAGCCGTGCGTGCTAAAGATCATTTAATAGTTGAAAATTGAAAAAAAGTCTGTCTTGGTAAAAATTTCCCTCAATCGCACTGCTTGACGTAAACCTTCTTCATTGGACCAATTTGGTGCTGAAAAGTAGGACGTAAAACTCCATTTCATTTCATTTTATTCCCAGCTCTTTCTAGTTTTTTCGTTTATTTATTTTCATTCTTCGAAAGAAATCTAATTTGAAAAATTGTTTTCTCTCAACCATGGAATTAAATTTGTCATTGTTGACCTTTTCCAATAAAACATGTTGTTTTCATTCTGTTATGGGGTCAATCGAACAATAATATTGTGCTATATTTAATTTTATTTAAATATTGAGGTGTATTAGCCCATTAATTTTTAGTAATGACCATTTTAAGTTACATCACGTAGAGTAATCGATAGTACTTATAGTCCGAAACATCTGTCTCTATTCCAGCTACTGATAATTGTCGACTGGAGTACGTTTTATAGGGATTTTGTGCAGGGTTTTAAACATATTTATTTACACTGGTTCCATCAAACCCTAATATATTCTTAAAGATGGGTATTTTTGTAGTTCAGTCATTCCATCATTTTCTCCCTACACTATCTATATCTCGTCTGCGATTCCACCAAGGGTTCTTTTTTACGAAACTGATTTCCCATGGCCATTAAAGACAAAAGTTCAAAGGTAACAAATCGAAAACAGCGATGATGCCCAACACATTGAGATTAGGTGGATCTGAGGTTACAAATAGAATGAAAAAAAACGCACATTCGGAGGTTCGGAAAATTTCCAAAACGAGGCCAAGTTTTTCTGACCTTACTACAGCCGACGCATGTCAAAATAACTATCATATTCTTGAATAGAGGCAGATGTTTCGGACTAACCTCCCGAGTGAGTGAGTGAGTGAGCGAGTTATTGAATGAACGAATGTTAAACAAGCGAAGGGCTGAAACTGAAATAAAAGTTTGTAACTGAAAAAGAAGTTTGCAACTGAAAAAGAAGTTTGTAACTGAAATAGAAGTTTGTAACTGAAACTGAAAAAGAAGTTTGTAACTGAAAAAGAAGTTTGTAACTGAAAAAGAAGTTTGTAACTGAAAAAGAAATTTGTAACTGAAATAGAAGTTTGTTTGTCCTTGGAATTGTTCAGACTAATTGGATGTTACGGTGTCAAATTACCGACTCCCGTGGTATTACCAATAAATCATTTTAGAAAATTAAAATCACTCGTGTAACTATTGTAGAACAGATTTCTATAATCCTGTCTTGACATCACCAACTTGAAGTGAAATTAAAAAATATCAGGGCATCCAGACTCATCTTCACAAAGTCAATCTATTACTAACTACGTCTAATACCTTGACACAGCACTCAACCAACAGCCTAATTGTTGACAGTCTTTCTGTCGGAGACTGATTAACTGTATTCGCTAGCGTACAATTCAATCAAATCGCTTCATTTACTAACGTTCGTGATACAAGAAGGAGGGCTATTGCAGTCAAGGTATAAGACACAGTTCGTAATACTTGGACATTGCGAAGATACACATAGTGTGGTGAAGAAATGCTTAATTTCCTGGAATGCTGAAATTCGTGACTCTTCTGTTATTTCAAATTACCCAATTCTTATCCTCTAATAGAGATTGTTAAGAAGTTTTCTGTTCTGTTTGTGTGAGTTTGGGACACTGAAAGCATCAATTGGGAACAATTTTCAGTCACACATCTGTGTTTCCCGCATTTTCTCTAAACCTGGAGTTTTACCCGTCAATATGGAGTAGGTGCAATATTTTATTATCAGATATTGCGACAGTGGTCCCATTACACATAAAAATTTCGAAATCTTCTTCACAATCCCTTTACAAGCTCACAAATCCTGAAATCATATCAGTTGAACTGTGAGGATATTGTGTAAACACAGTTTATTCAGCATCGTGGTTAAGATTTGTCATGATATAAAAGTCGAATTGGAACATATTGCAGTTACTGACAACAAATTATCACACTGTCATTTCATCGAACGAAAACAATAATTATATCAAGGATAACAAACCAGTCTCTATAATTTAGTGAAGATGAAATGAATGGAGTTTTACGTCCTACTTTTCTGCGCCACATGAGCTAATGAAGGCGGTATAAATCATTAAAGAAGGTCGAGTAGGGGACGCAGAAATGTTATTGTTCGGGGGGCATCAGGTATATAAAAACTCGATGATTTGAAATTCGAAACTTTGGAGAGAGAGGAGTGGTTTGAGTGGTAAAGCCTGCCAAACGTCCTTCAGGGGGAGGGGGGATTGGCTCCCCTTGATAATGACACCCCTTAGAAATACCTGCACTGCAGTTGTTCCTTGGCAATAATCTTTACCAATGACCTGTCTTGTGTAAGTCACGTGATATATTTGCTGCTGAGTCTACTTGGGAATATTAAAGAGATTTAAGACAATGTTTAGAATATAAACTATCTTGATCTAATAATATTATTACTTAGTTTCAATATCTTACAATAATGTAACTTAATAAACATTTAATATATCGTCTTTACATGTTAAACTTCTCCAGGGAATAACAGTCAACTAGAATTAGAAGTTTTCATTTTGTGAACAGACAACTAAACTTCGGCTATTACAGTGTAGACATGCAACTGGTGATTTTTATTTCATTTCTGGGGCGCCTTAAAAAATATGAAAAACTTTTGGTCTTTCTAGATTTGATTTTTCTGTTTGAAGTGCATAACATTGATGTAAATACTTCAGAGATGGTCTCGAAATTTTAATTTCTACAATAAAACCAATATCAATAATACTACCCTCTGAAATATATAAAACCGTGTTTCATTTCAGCGTTGACCAACAGTTTGAATAAAATTAAAACTTCTAAGAACCTCGATTGCCATTTTTCATAAAACCAATATCTCATTTTTTTTAAATTTGAAATTCCGATTTTATTTTAGAATTGACTACAGCATTGGCGCTTTCAACAAACAGCACCTTCAACATATCTTTATAGTTAATCCTTATTTCTGTTCTATTTCAGATCTTTAAACATATAGCACAACACCAACAACAACAGCACCAACACCAACATCAACAGCACCAACACCAACAACATCATCAAGAATAATGGGAGCTAGTATACTGCTAGGTTTAACTATATTATTAAGTTACGTTAATCAAGTTCATTTACAGATGTTTCATCCTCGTGATATTAGTAGGTAAGTAAATTCAAGTCTTTTCACATGCAGTGGTGGCGCCAATGGAAGTACTGTTGAGCCTCTCTCTCTATTTGTACCCTTAGTGGGAGAACAGTTGGGTCTCTCCCTCTATTTGTACCCTTAGTGGGAGAACAGTTGGGTCTCTCCCTCTATTTGTACCCTTAGTGGGAGTACAGTTGGGCCTCTCCCTCTATTTGTACCCTCAGTCGGAGTACAGTTGGGTCTCTCCCTCTATTTGTACCCTTAGTGGGAGTACAGTTGGGCCTCTCCCTCTATTTGTACCCTCAGTCGGAGTACAGTTGGGCCTCTCCCTCTATTTGTACCCTCAGTGGGAGAACAGTTGAGTCTCTCCCTCTATTTGTACCCTCAGTGAGAGAACAGTTGAGTCTCTCCCTTTATTTGTACCCTCAGTGGGAGAACAGTTGAGTCTTTCCCTCTATTTGTACCCTCAGTGGGAGAACAGTTGGGTCTCTCCCTCTATTTGTACCCTCAGTGGGAGAACAGTTGAGCCTCTCCCTCTATTTGTACCCTCAGTGGGAGAACAGTTGAGCCTCTCCCTCTATTTGTACCCTCAGTGGGAGAACAGTTGAGTCTCTCCCTCTATTTGTACCCTCAGTGAGAGAACAGTTGAGTCTCTCCCTTTATTTGTACCCTCAGTGGGAGAACAGTTGAGTCTTTCCCTCTATTTGTACCCTCAGTGGGAGAACAGTTGAGCCTCTCCCTCTATTTGTCCCTCAGTGGGAGAACAGTTGAGCCTCTCCCTCTATTTGTACCCTCAGTGGGAGTACAGTTGGGTCTTTCCCTCTATTTGTACCCTCAGTGGGAGAACAGTTGGGCCTCTCCCTCTATTTGTACCCTTAGTAGGAGAACAGTTGAGTCTTTCCCTCTATTTGTACCCTCAGTGGGAGTACAGTTGGGTCTCTCCCTCTATTTGTACCCTTAGTAGGAGAACAGTTGAGTCTCTCACTCTATTTGTACCCTCAGTGGGAGAACAGTTTGGTCTCTCCCTCTATTTGTACCCTCAGTGGGAGTACAGTTGGGCCTCTCCCTCTATTTGTGCCCTCAGTGGGAGTACAGTTGGGCCTCTCCCTCTATTTGTGCCCTCAGTGGGAGAACAGTTGAGCCTCTCCCTCTATTTGTGCCCTTAGTGGGAGAACAGTTGAGCCTCTCCCTCTATTTGTGCCCTCAGTGGGAGTACAGTTGGGCCTCTCCCTCTATTTGTGCCCTCAGTGGGAGAACAGTTGAGCCTCTCCCTCTATTTGTACCCTCAGTGGGAGAACAGTTGAGTCTTTCCCTCTATTTGTACCCTCAGTGGGAGAACAGTTGAGTCTCTCCCTTTATTTGTACCCTCAGTGGGAGAACAGTTGAGTCTTTCCCTCTATTTGTACCCTCGTGGGAGTACAGTTGGGCCTCTCCCTCTATTTGTACCCTCAGTGGGCGTACAGTTGAGCCTCTCCCTCTATTTGTGCCCTCAGTGGGAGAACAGTTGAGCCTCTCCCTCTATTTGTCCCTCAGTGGGAGAACAGTTGAGTCTCTCCCTCTATTT
>NW_008710050.1:176515-178014 GCF_000327385.1 Lottia gigantea | reverse complement strand
AAGGCAAAAATCGACCCCCCCCTAAAAAAAAAATGAGGGACCCGTTTCTTGGTTACAATGATGTGGGGTTGCGGGGTAGAGTAGTATCGATAATCCCGACCCGAGACCCGAGTACTGTACCTCGTCTATTCGTGTCTTATTCTATGGTCAATTAAGTTACCATATATCAAAATCTTAAACTAGTCTCGAATTGTCCAGTTCTATGTTACAAGTGTATTGGTTTGTCCAGTCTCTAATAAACCAATTATACATCAACTAGATGAGTAGGAGCCAGGGACTTATGTGGGTTTGGGCCCCTTCCCCCGAGAACTGTCTTTTTAAACTTATGCTCTTCTGCATTTTTCTGGGGGTGAGGGACCGTGGACTTGATTCAACTAGTTCCCGTGGCAGTTAACGAGTCCCTGTGGTAGTTAACGAGTCCCTGTGGTAGTTAACCAGTCCCTGTGTTAGTTGACCAGTCCCTGTGATAGTTAACCAGTCCCTGTGTTAGTTGACCAGTCCCTGTGATAGTTAACCAGTTCCTGTGGTAGTTGACCAGTCCCTGTGGTAGTTAACCAGTCCCTGTGGTAGTTAACTTGTCCCTGCTATAGTTAACCAGTCCCTGTGGTAGTTGACCAGTCCCTGTGGTAGTTGACCAGTCCCTGTGGTAGTTTACCACTCCCTGTGGTAGTTAACCAGTCACTGTCTTAGTTGACCAGTCCCTGTGATAGTTAACCAGTCCCTGTGGTAGTTTACCACTCCCTGTGGTAGTTAACCAGTCCCTGTGGTAGTTAACCAGTCCCTGTGGTAGTTGACCAGTCCCTGTGGTAGTTGACAAGTCCCTGTGGTAGTTGACCAGTCCCTGTGTTAGTTGACCAGTCCCTGTGATAGTTAACCAGTTCCTGTGGTAGTTGACCAGTCCCTGTGGTAGTTAACCAGTCCCTGTGGTAGTTAACCAGTCCCTGCTAGAGTTAACCAGTCCCTGTGGTAGTTGACCAGTCCCTGCGATAGTTAACCAGTCCCTGTGGTAGTTGACCAGTCCCTGTGGTAGTTTACCACTCCCTGTGGTAGTTAACCAGTCCCTGTGGTAGTTAACCAGTCCCTGTGATAGTTAACCAGTACCAGTCCCTGTGGTAGTTAACCAGTCCCTGTGATAGTTGAGCCGCTGAACGTGTGACATGATAATAATGGCATGGTCATTTAACGAGTTAATAACGCTATATTATACGCTCTATTATATATAATGGAGTAGTTTTTACCAATTTGATATATTTAGCCTGCAGGAACTAACGTCTTATATGATAAGTATGACTAATCTACCCCTTGTCAAACACATTACAGACAGTTTCTTCTCGAATTAACGTGCCTCTCAACATCAGGATATAGCCGTCTAGGATACTAACTAATACTAACTCCGTCTTTATATGAATCGAAAGAGAGCTGGCTTGACACAATTTGCACACTACGTGGCATTGCCCGTCTTTATTTAAAGAATGAATGTGGATCTTGTTATCGTTATG
>NW_008710050.1:164179-176445 GCF_000327385.1 Lottia gigantea | reverse complement strand
GACCCGGCGGGTCACATGATAAACCAGCGTTTATTTCCCCATAACGATAACAAGATCCACATTCAGTCCTTATATTTACATTGGTTTATCTTTTCTGATAAATTACGCTAAAGGTACAGAAAGACGTAAAGCTCCATTCATTTCATTATGTTGTCTTTATACTTGACAGTTTGGAATTTGTTTGGTCCTGACTGAAATGAGTATCGTATAAAATAGAATTGTGAACGCAACAGTGTTGATTTGTTGTGATCTTGTTGCGTGCTTAGCGTCTCTGTTGCTTATCAAATTATCGCAGGTATTCACAGAGAACAGTGGCGATTCCAGGAAATATCAGGTGAGGGGGCCGAGCAGGTGCCCACATCGGGCCGGGTGTCTTTATAAACCTTTACTTCTATTGTGATGATGAGTTCAATTTAGATTATAAATTTTGATTCACATTGAAATTCGGTAGCTAAATGTTTTAGTTTTAGACTTCAGATTGATTTTACCAATGATTTAAGGTTATAGAAACTGAGAATAGTTGATGTAGATTTTTTGATTAGGCAGAAAATTCTCGCAAAATTATACAACATTATTTGATTCGCAAATCTTCATGCTGAATATTAATTTCGGCGAATCATGGAAAATTATTGGGAATGAAAAGGGGTCATTTTGACTCGCAAACTGCGATACGATCACCGCTAAATTGAACCGTGTTGTGGTGATTTGGATTTTAATGGATACCACAAAGCAAATATGGGAAAATATGATTCTTGGTTAATTGATCATATTTACCTCTATCATGATGTGGGGTTGGCATTATTTTACAATCTCTGATTTCGTAGGAACTCTTTGTCAAACATGTCTCAATTTTTTTATACCTTTTTTTTCCACGAAACATGTCTCATTTTATACCATTATGCTCAAAAGTACAAAGGCTTTGAATTCTGACTTAAGTTTATCATTTACTCAACGTTCAGGAAGATTATGACCTGTATTATATAACATCCTGGTCTTTTACCTAGGTTACATTATATTATAAACCCATGATAAAGTCGAGTATTAGAGGTAATTGAATTATGTCCCTTGAATAGTAAGAGGTACAAGGAATCACTTCACTAATTCAAATTGAATCAGAATCTTTCTACATGTATAATGTTAAAACACAAAATCAACCTTCTATATTTTTCCAGAAATCTCATCACATAAAGACCTTGCCAATACTTCCAGCGATTATTAGGGGGTTTTCTAGACATTTTATGTGCAATAGGGACATATTTGACTTCTATTTGGGACATTCCAATTCTTCGTCCTATGCCTGTGGTTCCTTCAATTCCAGAATGTGTTAACCGGAAATGGCGTAGCTCTTGCAAGAGAGTTCGTAACCATTATACGGACTCACTAAACTAATTGATTTGCCATCTCTTCCCATGTTATTACACTTAATTCAACCATCTATAACTTTTTCCAGAAATCTCGTTGAAAGCTTCCCAATATGTCGAATGAAAGCCTGACCAATTCTCAATGTCTCCTAAAAAATTCATTATATGATGACCATGAAAATTTTGAGCTACTAAAATTGAAAGTAGACTACTACCGGTTATACTCATCCGCTAGAGTTTGGCAGTTCACAAAACGACTATTTTTAGAATTAGCCTTCCGCCTTTAGGTCTCTCATCATCTCACCAAATCTTAAAGATAATGCAATAGCAGACATCAAATTCCAAATCTAGACCAAATTTTACCCAAAAATAGGCATGCAAAAACCCCAAAAGGGAGAGAGAAAGAAGATTTCTAAAAATAGCCTGGACTACATTCATTTGCATGAAATGTTTTTGTGGAGTGAGTCCATACCACCAGGCCACAATAACATAATAATGTATATTATCTCCCTTTACAAGATGGCGGCATTTCTAACTAAAGAAATAATGACTCATTCACATTTTGCTTAACCTTGCCTTATAAAACTCTTTACTACGTCCTTTATTGCTCGGTTTTAACAAAATGGAAGAGTTGTATGATATTTGTTAAATTCAGAGAGATAAATATCATAGTTTATGATAAAATGGTCGGTTTTAAATACAGCGAGGCGATCATTTTGTAAATCAAGTTAGTCCAGTGGATAACAAATATCATTACTTTATTGTGGTCTGGTGTCCCAAATACACATAAACCTCTTTACAATTCCTTTAAATAAAGTCAAAAAATGTGATATACAGGCTCATTCCAGTAATTCAAATAGGACCTTCTAAAACTTTCTTCCCGACCCTGAACCTACGTCATATGAAGACCATTTGCTATCTGGTCCAAATTAAGTAAGATGATTGTAAATAACAATTTAGACAAGTTATCAAGTTAGGGTGTTCACTTTATAAATTATTAAAATTACATCCATATTATAATAACACTTCTATATGTCTTACAAAGAATAGACCTATATTATACTGGTCATATTAAAACTTCTAATAGAGTACATCTATATTTCGTACTTCATAATCTGTAATCTAGGGTAGTATTTTTTCTGTGTTTTATAACTTTTTAAGTTGTTATATAAAAATCAATGGTTTATGATGTTTCTGTCAAGGATATAATAGTTGCAGGAATTCTAGATTGGAACCTGCAGAGACTTTTGACGCCATTCTTCCTCTTTCTCTTCATATTCCACAGTTTTATAGTCGGTTTTATTACATCTTTATAGGCTACTAATTGTCTTTTTATTGAAACACTTCAATCGACGAGATTTATTGCCAAATCAGCAAAAAATTTACTACAATATGGAAGTTTTTTGTCTCAATTATGTACTTTTTTGCAGGATTTTTCTGCCATTCTCAATTTTTTTTTGGCCTCGTGTAAAAGAATCTCTTGTGATATTAAGAGTTTGTACTATAATAGAAAAAACAGATGAATTATGATCGTTAATACTACTTAATATAACTGAAAAATTATTAGGCCTGGCAGGAATTGATGGTCAACATAAACGAGTATATCGTGTACTCAGAATGAAGTTAGACTTATATTGAAATGTAATATAGTTTATCAGTTTAATGGTGGACCTGTTTACATGAAACCCGCGACAACGTGCACTTTGTTTATGTTATTTATATTGCTGTTATTTTAATGTTTATTCCGAATGTATCATAATGCCCACCAGTAAACTTTTAACAAACGTTCTGAACTCTCCTCGAAGAGTAGACACGATAATAAGTTCTACTTGTCCAGTAAAAGACACAGACTGAATTATATAGGTCAGTTGTCTGAAGATCACATAGCGTCAAACTCTTGAGTAATAACACCATGTTTTTTTTAGTTTCCGTTTTGATATTTCTGTTCCATATTTATATATTTTATACTCCTATCCTCCTACAATCTTTTCAATTTATTGCAACCCCTCCCCCCCCCCCTCCCCCTGAATATATCATTGTATTGTTAATCCTCTTGTAGTAATTTCTATACACCATAAGTGACATGGTCTTCTCTGATTCTTTATTATTTGGGTTCAGAATTGGGTCCATAATACTAAAGTGTTACATATGTATAATGTCCTGCCCCACCCCCCCCCCCCCCCCCTTTCAAAAAAAGAAAAAGAAAAAGAAAGGGAGACATAGTTATTTATATAATTTTTATATCCCTAGGGGTGGACAACAACAAGAAGAACAGTTAAGAAGAGGATATCTGATTCAAATACTTAAAAGTTTTTTAAATCGGCGACAGGAGGACGCGACAGAGAAACGGTAAGAAACCTCCATTTCATAATAAACCATAAAGCCATCATGCTTTAATTACATTAAAATAAATCATTTTTTTTTTCAAAAAAGTATGGCGACTGGCAGTATTTAATTTGGCATTGACAGTCAGACTTTTGTTTGATAATTAATTTTAGTCTTATAAGAGCATGATAGCTTTAAATCGCTCAGGAATGGAAAAAGAGTTGAAAATGAACTCGAAGATGTTTCCTATCTTAGTACGTGTAACAGAACATCTTAATCTTGGCTTTAATTTATTCCAATTCTCAGTCTGTAGATCCCGTAATTCTAGAATGTGTCACATAAAAAATAACCTCAAATTTCATTTACCTTGAATAGTGTTGTCAATGGGTCGCCAGTCTCCCAAGACTAAACTGTCTAGACTGAATTCAAAATGCGGCAACTCTGTAGAGGCGTCATATTGCAATTCTATCATTTACGGTTCTCTCAAGAAAATTTTCGAAACATTAAAAAATAGAGTGGGGTATAATTGGGGCTGGAAATAATTTTGTTCCAATGTCTTTAAAGATGAGTTTCCTTATTTTTTAGTGTCAAATTAAGCAAACTATACATGTCCATGTATGTTCAGTCTGGAAAAACAAAAAAAAAAACTCTTTGACCTTTCTTGATCGGTCACTCATGGGAATTCTGCTGGTCATTCTCTTCTAATTATGAATTAATTATGGTATTTTTCCGAGTCATTAGAACTCCTCTACTTTCGATTCATATAAGTATTAGCATTTTCATTTTCATAAATGAAAATAAGGGAACCCATCTTTAAATCATGTAAATCCTAGCCTAAAAAATGTCAGGTATTTTGCAGTAGAAGAAATTCGTGCTCCGTCTAGCAGACCGTCTATTGGTTTACTATATTGGTCAACTTTTATTTCAGTAAACGTTCGTGTAACCTAAACCTTGGTTTCCACTGTCAAACAGACGAATATTCTTCTATCGCTGATATGTATGATTTCCTTCAGAGTGCTCTCAGTCCCGGCAAGAGGAAACGAAACGTGAAAATTGTCTCTATTGAAGGATCATAAGGTTGGTGATCATTTTGTTAATCTCCGAATATCTCAAAACAAAGCATTAAAGAGAGAGATTGGCCATTTTCGGGAGTTGATTTTAGTCTTGAATATATGTAAAAAGTATTCAGAAGTACTACATGTGTACGGAAATTACACAATTCCTTTACAAATATCTCAAAATAGCAATTTTACTCACTATTTCTATGTATCAAAGAGTATCTGAAACTGACGAGTCGTCATTTTAACATTCAAACGCAGATAATTCTGGACACACGTGGATTTGAAGGCTTAAATTTCGACTGTGAGCTGTGAACAATATAGTATTAGTGATTAGCTAAGCTAAACAATTCCAGTCCATGAATGGCCCACATGTTCCAGTAACAATAACTACGATTTGATGCTTTGTTTTCAATAGCTAAGATATTTAGCTATTTAGTTTTAGGGCTAGGGGTGGAACAAATACTTCATTAAGAAAATAGAATAACAGTCAGAGAATTAAGTATTAATGATAAACCCCAATCAACCAACCACAGCAACGAAGGTATTGTGAAAACCTGTGGTCAATAAACGTTTCCCAATTTTATACTTCCGGTTGGTGTAGTTTGGTCGTTGGGATTTAATATATACCTTTAGACTAAACAACTCCAAGTGGGCAAGCTATTATAAGCTATATCTTCACAATGTCCAGCTATTACGAACTTCATCTTCACAATGTAATAGCTTGACATTGTGAAGATGAAGTTTGTAATAGCTTGGCATTTGAAGATGAAGTTAGTAATAGCTTGGTATTTGAAGATGAAGTTAGTAATAGCTTGACATTGTGAAGATGAAGTTAGTAATAGCTTGACATTGTGAAGATGAAGTTTGTAATAGCTTGACATTGTGAAGATGAAGTTTGTAATAGCTTGACATTGTGAAGATGAAGTTTGTAATAGCTCGACATTGTGAAGATGAAGTTAGTAATAGCTTGACATTGTGAAGATGAAGTTTGTAATAGCTTGACATTGTGAAGATGAAGTTAGTAATAGCTTGACATTGTGAAGATGAAGTTTGTAATAGCTCGACATTGTGAAGATGAAGTTAGTAATAGCTTGACATTGTGAAGATGAAGTTTGTAATAGCTTGACATTGTGAAGATGAAGTAAGTAATAGCTCGACATTGTGAAGATGAAGTTTGTAATAGCTCGACATTGTGAAGGTGAAGTTTGTAATAGCATGACATTGTGAAGGTGAAGTTTGTAATAGCATGACATTGTGAAGATGAAGTTGGTAATAGCTTGACATTGTGAAGATGAAGTTTGTAATAGCTCGACATTGTAAAGATGTAGTTGGTAATAGCTTGACATTGTGAAGATGAAGTTTGTAATAGCTTGACATTGTGAAGATATAGTTTGTAATAGCTTGACATTGTGAAGATGAAGTTTGTAATAGCTTGACATTGTGAAGATGAAGTTTGTAATAGCTTGACATTGTGAAGATGAAGTGTGTAATAGCTTGACATTGTGAAGATATAGTTTGTAATGACTTAACATTGTGAAGATGAAGTTTGTAATAACTTGACATTGTGAAGATGAAGTTGGTAATAGCTTGACATTGTGAAGATGAAGTTTGTAATAGCTTGACATTGTGAAGATGAAGTTTGTAATAGCTTGACATTGTGAAGATATAGCTTGTAATGACCTAACATTATGAAGATGAAGTTTGTAATAGCTTGACACTGTGAAGATGAAGTCTGTAATAGCTCGACATTGTGAAGAAGTAGTTGGTAATAGTTTGACATTGTGAGGATGAAGTTTGTAATAGCTTGACATTGTGAAGATGAAGTTTGTAATAGTTTGACATTGTGAGGATGAAGTTTGTAATAGCTTGACATTGTGAAGAAGTAGTTTGTAATAGTTTGACATTGTGAAGATGTAGTGTGTAATAGCTTGACATTGTGAAGATGTAGTTGGTAATACCTTGGTATTTGAAGATGACATTCTGTGGGTCTGGATTATCAAGACAGTTGTAGTAATCAAAGTTTTTGACTTCAACATCTGGCCCACAGTTATTATTACTTACAGAAACCTTATGATAAAACTGAATAGATATGAAACTATTTGTTTGATATATATTTATTGTTATTGAAAGACAAAAGGTATGGACAAAATATCAAATATACAAAAACCATACTGCTCCCCATATTAGTGCTAGTATAAATCAAAGTGTCTGCCCAGTAAATAGAACAGGAGCCTTAATCTTGAAAACGTATAGGGACAAGAGCGTCATTTAGGGGGTTGATTTGAGTCTTGATGTAAATAATTTTCAAATGTATTAGAAAATTGTATAATTCCTTAAAAATATCTCAAACTAAGAATTTCTTTTCCTATTTCTATACATGACTTTTCTATGTATGACAGTGTCTCAAGAAATGACGACACGTCTTTTTAACTTTCAAACGAGGATAATTCTGGACACACATGTATTTGAAGGCTTAAATTTCAATGGTGAACTGTGAACATTATTACTGATCGGCGTAGCTAAAATTCCCGTTTCTGAGACTAAAATATGACGCAATTGTCCCTTCAACTTCAGATGATTTTAATGTTCAAGTGATTTTAATGTTCAAGTGATTTTAATGTTCAAGCGATTTGATTGGTCAATCACAAATCGATGTTAAATTTAGTTTTATTATCCATCGGATTACAGTATTTTTTCAAGTCTTAATATCATCTTTGTAAAGTTTTTGAGAAGAAGGCCCCAGTTCCAAAATACTTCAAAATTTAAATCCGACTTCCAGTTGGAATTGGTTCACAGATCTGCAATCTGCAAAACAACAAACACCAAGTTCCTGGAAACCTGATCCTTTTAGAATGGATTAATCGACTCACAATCAATGTCGGAAAAATTACGTTATGTCAAGATTCCAACATTCTTGTCGACTACGCTACATCCCGTCCTTAAAGTGGAATACTTCTGTTAATAGACAGACACCACAAACTCCCGTCTAATTGCGAATGAATAAAAAAACAAACACCAAAGCAATGAGACGACGATCTCCGCATGTTAGTAATATTACAAAACAAAAAAATCCAGCAATAATTCACCATAATATTCACAATAGCCAGATTTTGAATAATAATCTTTTTTTACAATAGTTGTGCCTAGACCCCCGACCCCACACCCTGTCCAAAAATAAAACGTTTTGTGGTCTGTGTAGTATTTGGTAGCCGTTAAAGATTGGTAATCTAATTTTCATTTAAAAGGAAAGAATATTGCAGAAATTCGACATTTTGCTTTACCGTAACTCAAAGTCTTTTTAAGACAAATGCAAAGCGTAGTAAAACGTAACTGGTGTAAAGTCTTAACTACAAAAATATGAAATTGCACATAAAAATGAGAAAGTTGTCAATGGCAATTACACGTGATAATATAATGAAACGATAAGAAACGACACTGTCCATTGGTTGAAACTTGAGAGATGAACTCCAGATACTGCCGAAGTTTGATTCCGTTGGATCTCTTCAATCAACTGACAAGTCGAACAACAGTGAGTTTTGGTGAAGTCGCCACACGCAGTGTATTCAGATACTTTGATATTTTTACAGACCGGTGTTCTATCACCAAACATGCAGTCTGAAAGAAATCAAACAGTTTTTTTAATTTAAGTTTTACGTCAATGTCATGCAGTGTGTGATGAGGCAAATTATACTACGACAACGACAATAACAAAGAGTGTTTCCTCCCATTTTTCAACTACGATTGGAGACGGGACAATGCCATGCAGTGTGTGATGAGGCAAATTATACTACGACAACGACAATAACAAAGAGTGTTTCCTCCCATTTTTCAACTACGATTGGAGACGGGACAATGCCATGCAGTGTGTGATGAGGCACATTTTTATGTCCAACTTTACAACTACGATTGAAGACGGACAATGTCATAAGTGTTTAACGAGGCAAATTTTCCCAGGATAGCACCAATACCCGAGAGAGTAAACATTCAAAGGTTGTATAGACTCCTCGAATGAGAAATACCACCAGGATCTATCAGCTAAAAGCCGTTTAAACAACCAAATTCTATTGTCAATTCTTTTGTTGCCTTTTCTCTGAAAGGTAACTCTTCCTTTCTATATTGAAATATAGTAAAATGTGAACCAACCTATCGTTTTCAAGTCGCTGTGAGAGTAACATGTCTTGCAGCAGGTCTTGTTGACATCACTCTCATAACAGCTGCGTTTACCGTGTTTATCTACGTGTTGAGGACAACTCAATGTTCCTATACCACTGCCGTCTATACAGTCAGCAGGTGCTTGCGGTTTAACAAGGTCGTTACAGCTCTTACAACATTTGTTTATTGTGTCTTCGTTACATTTTGATAAACCATTGAAATTGCTGGCTGAACATAGTTCGTCTTTATCACCATATGGACAACCTGGGAATAAAATAAGAGACGGAAAAGTTGAATAATGTTATTGAAAGGAGAAAATTCTCGTTATTCATTTCTCGTGTTACACATAATTAAGCACATTAAGCAGTGTGTTGTTTAGAATTTAGGCTCTCGTTTTCTCGGTTCTAGTCGTTAATACTTGTTTTTTGTTTTATTATATAAGGATTTCATTTAATAATCAGTGTATAATAACGAAACGTTGCGTAAAACTTGTACTATAACAATGTAATGGAAGGATAACAATCGTAAAATAAGAATAATAAGTTTCCTATCACCAAAGCGATTACCAGTTGAGTATGTTTGCAAATCAATCAGTCAATAAGTTTTTGATACAACTCTCATGCACCTGAATTGTAAGTCGAGTTCGGTAATCAACTGGTAATCATTTTGGTGTGAGGGCATATTTAAAAATGACAAAAAAATCTAAAAAAAAAATCGTTTTGATCAGGTCAAATTTTGCAAAAAATGAAATGAATGGAGTTTTACATCACTTTTCTGCACCATGTGGGCTATTGAAGACTGGAACTCCATGCAGGGTACAATGAAGGCAATTTTGCCAGGGCAACGGCATTATCCTTCTCTTTTTCAATTTCCAACTGTCGAGGGATCTTTAACATGTACAGCCTGTAGCACATGGGGCCTTGGTTTATTTTCCCATCCGAAAGACAAGACGCTTTTTCCATGTCAGCCCCTCTTACCTGCATCACTGACAGGGGGAAACCGGGTTGAAAAGTCCGACGATATCATCTTAACCTATGCCGGGATTGAATCCTGGACCTTTAGATTAGCGAGCAAGCGTCTAAATCACTGAGCCACCGCGGCTCCAAAATTGTATTTGAATGTGAAGTACCTGGTATACTGGTGTCAATTAAAGTCCTGCAGGTTTCACAACAAGCCGACTTGACAGAATCATCGTAACATCTCCGTTTTCCATTTTGCTCAAGGTATTTTTGACAGGATAAGCCCCCTAATCCACTGCCATCCTTACAACTAGTAGTGGGATCTTGGGCTGTTGAGGTTGCACTGGCTTCTGAAGACGAAGTAGGATCTTGGGCTGCCGAAGTCGTAGGTGCATCCGTTGTGGTAGGTGTCGCAGCTTCGGTGGTATGTGAACACGTTTCACAGCATTTATCATCATATGGAATCTCACCTCGTACACTAACCCCGCATAAATCCACATCACAATCTGGTGACTGGTCGCCGTACAGGCAGCCTGAAATATAAAGGAGCGTGCGTTCAATTTTTATAGTGGTATTGATAAACCAAACCACCTGCAGTCTACGTCCAAACTTCTGCGAGCACAATCTATACTTAACTTTCTTACCTTTCTACCAAAAATGACGCTATAACCTTTTTAACCAGTTCGTTGCGTTCTAGTTATAGCATGTTAAAAGCAAATATAATAAGATAAAGTCGCAACTTTGTGGGATGATGATTTAGAATGCTGAAATTATTTATGAAAGCCAAAAGTGATGAAATTAAAGCTATTATTATTATTATTATTATTATTATGTCAATACAGGCAAAGTATATAACACAAAGTGAGCAGTATTTTTGAAGAAATCATGAGACCGGAACAGGAGAGAAAAGGATTATGACCACTTTTCAAAGAAACAAACAAACAAACAAACAAACAAAAGTTGTTTGTGAAATTACTTACCACTTATACTGGTTTATCACTCGTTTTGGGAAATTAAGAAAAGAACTTAAAGGAAGTAGGATTTACCGGAAGGAAGGAGGTCTGCATGCAATTAGATACAAACAGAAAGGAAAACCACAAGGGTTCCATGCAACCTTACTAGTAATTGAACCATGATGGTATATATAGATATTTGATAAAGGGTGGAAAGTATCACATTTGACATCAGAGGTTTTTGGGGTAAGGTGATTTAGGGTTGCCCGAGAGATGAAAAGGGGGTAATATAATGAAAGTAGAATTTGATTAAGAACTAAAATTAAAATACAGTAATATAACTAACTAACTAATACTATATTAGTAAATTCTACACCTAAATTAAAATTAAATTGATTTAGATTGAGAACCCCGATATAAGACCATAACCCATCTTCTTTTGCTAAAACATATCAACCTATTACGAACTGCGTCTTATACCTTGACTGCAACACCTTTCAATTATCACGGCAGTTTGTACACTTTTCGGGAAGCGAAAATATCGAAACATCCCGAAACAAAGAAAAATACAGGTAGAATTCGTGGACAAATCAGGTTATGTTTATACATATTTTCTATCGATGACTCTTATTGGTTGTCTGTATTCGCTGGCGTAAAATCCAATCAAATCTCTGTATTCCGTGATACAATAATGGTGACTATTACAATCAAGGTGTGAGACTAAGTTCGTTGACATTGTCGAAGATGTGTGTAAAACATCGTTTCATGTCCTCTTTCGGAAGCCATTGGAGCCATTGAAGTTGTAAATAAGTACTGTTTCGTAGGCAGAAATCTGATTAAAATGCAGATCTCGATTTATATTCGTTTCGTGATATCACTTACTATCCATGATCTAAAGAAATTATTATACAACTGATGTTCTGCGTCATTTTACATTACCAATGACCCTTAAATTTTAAAATGTGTGGAATTCTTGGATACCTTTTGTAAAACATAGATCTAACTACTTAAAAGAAACAATGACGAAACGAAAACATCCGTATCTACAATTTAATTAGATTAAACAACCACCACTATAAAGATTTCCCACAATTAACAGGTGCGCGAAAAAATAGCTATATTAATATAAATAGAAGCAATATTAATAGATCCGTTCTAATCTGATGAACGTTCAAGATGAAACTACTGTAATACAAGAGTAATCCCTATATTTAAAACCAATATAGAAACAATGCTACAATGACTAGCGGAATTTATAGTGCCATCCCCACTAGGTGATCCGGTATCCCCGAAAGATCTCGTGGTTTTGCTCCAAGTGGTTACACCGGATGTGACCTGCCTATTGGCACAGATTTCACAACACACGTCGGAATATCTCTTGCCATTCTTTAAAGATGAGCCACATAATTCAACAGAACATTGTTGGCTTTGATCACCGTATTGACAACCTATAGA
>NW_008710050.1:162095-164129 GCF_000327385.1 Lottia gigantea | reverse complement strand
CCCGGCCCCCCCCCCCCCCCCCCCATTTCCTCAACCAACTACGCCGCCTCCCCACGCCGTCTTTCCAGTGCCCTGCTGCAACCTTCTCCTCCCCAGCGTCGCCACTGCGTTGCTCACTGTTCTGCAATATGCCACTCTGCAAGAAGTTCAACTGATCAACCGTTTTCGGAGGGTTTTTTATATTTCTTGAATACATAAAGATGAAATCAGGTCAAATTTCCTTCCAAAACGAAGCAACGAAATTAAAAAGTTAAAGTCAAAAAGATGTTACCTACAGAACATTATATTTTTACAATGTTAAGCTATTACGAACTGTGTCTAATACCTTGACTTCAATAGCCACCTTTCTTGTATCACGAACGTTCGTAAAGGTAGTGATTTGATTGGATTGTACACTACCAAAAAAACAGCCAGTCAGAGGCTTCAACAGAAAGTTAATAGTGTTTACAGTATTGCTGGCAAGGACTCTGGCTGCATTGGCTGGCGTACAATTCCATGATTCAAGAAAGGTGGCTATGTAGTCAAGGTATAAGACGAAGTTCGTAATAGCTTAACATTGAGAAGTTTAAGAAGCAAAATTTCATAAAATATAAAAAGTTATACTTGGATTATTTCTTCGTTTTGAAGTACAGGTTTGACAGCAAGCAGTTTCAGTTTCCTGATTATAACACTGTTTATCTCCTTTCTCGGAAATAAATTCCGGACAGGTCTTATTGTTTACAGATGGCGCGTCGGCACAGCTTGGTGATGTGATCGCGTCAGGAGTTGTAGTCGGAGACGTAGTTATGTCAGGGTTCGTCGTTTCTTCACCAGTATATTCACACGTCCCACAGCAATCAATATCATACAATTTATTATCTTTAGTGTTTATGTTTCCACAATTTCCGACTATGCAATTTTCTACTTTGTCTCCATATTCACAAACTACAATAGAAAACGAAGATATTCAAAACATCCAGGATGAATATAAACAATATAAACAGTGGCGGCGGCATCCTTCCGAGACTCGTTGTACAAGTAGGACTGACTCAATGGGGGGACAACCGTTAAAAATCTCTCGGCAGTAGGAAATCAAAAACAGAAGACTAATGCCGCTGTTAATTTCCCCTTCCACGCTGCATGGCGCTGCTCGTCTTCGTTAACCCAGAGGGTGCAGAAAAATAGGACGTAAAAATCCATTCATTTCATTTTCCAGCTCCTTCTTCAATTTGTCTGCTTGAACATGAGACGTCAAGGGTTAACTAGTAAGAATATTAGGTTAGAAACTTACCGAAGTTGTTAGTTTTAATAAGTTCACAAGTCTCACAACACCTTTCTCTGATTCCTGGGTGTTCAGGATAGCAATATCCACTGAAGTTTGTTTTGACAACTGCACAACTTATACCATCTTTTATCACACTATCCTGATCCCCATACACACAATTACCTTGACAACAGATAGAAATATACACAATTATCTTGACAACAGATAGAAATACACACAATTACCTTGACAACAGATAGAAATATACACAATTACATTGACAACAGATAGAAATATACACAATTACATTGACAACAGATAGAAATACACACAATTACATTGACAACAGATAGAAATATACACAATTACCTTGACAACAGATAGAAATATACACAATTACCTTGACAACAGATAGAAATATACACAATTACCTTGACAACAGATAGAAATATACACAATTACCTTGACAACAGATAGAAATATACACAATTATCTTGACAACAGATAGAAATATACACAATTATCTTGACAACAGATAGAAATATACACAATTACCTTGACAACAGATAGAAATATACACAATTACATTGACAACAGATAGAAATATACACAATTACCTTGACAACAGATAGAAATATACACAATTACCTTGACAACAGATAGAAATACACACAATTACCTTGACAACAGATAGAAATACACACAATTACATTGACAACAGATAGAAATATACACAATTATCTTGACAACAGATAGAAATATACACAATTACCTTGACAACAGATAGAAAT
>NW_008710050.1:156146-160539 GCF_000327385.1 Lottia gigantea | reverse complement strand
ATACGGGTAACGCCATTCAGTGTTCATGAGCGAAATTTAGCCAGGACATCAACATTAGTCTACTCATTTTCGATTTTCAACTATCGAGGGGTCTGTACAAACCAGAAAATCAGCCCAACAAAATACTTATATTTAGTGTTCAAGTACCTTTTTATTTCCACAGGATGTTCCTTGGGCTGGTGTTATAGACTCACAGTCATCAGTGCCGCTTCCGCTTGCTCCTTTAGAACAAAACATCTTTCTACAAACTTCACTTCCGTTTCCGAATGAGCTGCCCTGGAAAAAACACAAAACAACACAATATTCAACGCATTGTCCGAGGGATTTGGCCCATCCCACTTAAGCCCGAGACCCCCCTCCCCTAATTTTCTAGTTGAGTCACCTAATTACTTTTTTGTTTCTATTAGCTGTCTTAAATACAATAGATTACATACCCTGCATACGTACGAATCCGCACCATGTATGTGGCGACATTGTTCGTCTGGACCGTACACCTGCCCAGCAATTTTACTAGATATATCAGGGATATTTTTTGGCTCTATCGAATCTCGTAAACATGTGGACAAAGAGCTGAAATTAAAGAATGAAAAAGGGCGTTTTAAATAAGAACTAACTGTTTCAAAGATGACAACTGTGATTCAAAAGGATCCTATCCTACCATCCTGTCCTTGACAAAACCTCTTGATTCATCTTTCCTGAATTATCCGTACCCATTTACAGCTGGGTCGACTGGAATAATGCGGAAGACAACTTATTTAAGGTTACAAAGTCACGCGCCGGTGGAGATTAGAACGCACGACCATCATTTAATCGACCAAGCAAACGATGTCATATGAACGATTCCAACAATGTCGCCAACTGGAGGCAGATGAAAGTAGGGATGTAGCCCGCGATATAAATGTAGGAGGAACAGACTTCAAAACATTTGGACAAGACAATGACATTTACTGCAATTATGAACAAAGACCATCATCTGCCCTGCAGTGGCGTTTCTTAGCGAGGCCAGCCCCCCACACCTCCTCTCAGAAATTTTACTTGCCTGGCGTTTGCTCCCCACACCCAGTTTCAAATTTCAAACCATTCAGTTCTTAAATGCCTGGTGCTATCGGCCCCCATCGACAATCATCGCTATGTCACATTGCTGCTATAAAAGATTTAATATTTACCCGTCGTTTAATATTTTGGTTAGGAAAGTTTGAAACTGTGAGACAGAACACGATGAGAATTTCCAGGGATTTAGAATATTTGTTGGTTTTTCTTGAAAGTCTGATCGTGGTGACATGATATATCGACTTTCAGCTGCACAGTTATTGTTTTCTCCATCATGGACACCGTCCATTCTGAAATGAAATCGAATGAAACTAAATGAAAGGAAATGAAATAGAAATGAAACGGAATTGAGTCCATTCTGAAATGTAACGAAATGAATTTTTATGTAAAAACCATTAAATGAAATGAGTTTTTTACGCCCTACCTGTTCTAGTGAAATGAGTTTTTTACCCCCTACCTGTCCTAATGAAATGAGTTTTTTACCCCCTACCTGTCCTAATGAAATGAGTTTTTTACCCCCTACCTGTCCTAATGAAATCGAATAAAACTAAATAAAAGAGTTGTATGTTTTAACTGTTCATTCTGGTTTGAAATGAAATAAATAGAATGGAGTTTTAAGTCGGACAGAAATCGTGCTGATACCCTTTTCTTAAATTGAGAACGAACCAGATGTCGGAGTTTTATTCTGGAAGTGAACCGGAAATTAAAAGTGAGGTCTTTTAGCAGTTGTTGTGTAAAAGTGGAATATTAGAATAAATAAATGAACAATTTATCCTACTTTCACTGCCATTACATTCTCCTCCTTCCTAGATTAGATTCCTAGATTTCACCCTCCCCCCCCCCCTCCCCTCCATCGCGACGCGTACCCTCGGGGGCCATGGTGCTCGAATGACCCCCGTCATTGAAATCCTGGCGGCGCCACAGGTTGAAATGTAGACATACTGCCTTACCCATGCCCCAATTCATGAGAAGCTGTTACAATACTCTGGAAACCTCCCCTATCTTCAACAATCGACGTACTGGAGCCATCAGTTTTACATAGTTTACCAATGTTGGCAAGTCCAGTCGTGTACTGTTCGTTTCCAGAACTGAATAGATCATACCTGAATACAGAATAAAATATATTAATTTTCTTACAACAATAGATAATGTCGTATTCAGCAAACATCTTTAATATTCGTAAAATTTGAAGCCACACTTGCAGCGAAGGTATTCTAATCGGTCAGTTATCGCAGTATTATTTACTGAATTGAAGGCGCTTAACAAATTAATTATTTTATATTAAGTTAACTTTGAATAATAGTTGTGAGTCTACATCAGTTGACATTTAGTCCAAAAGGGGCACATCAGGTGGACTATCGTCCGAAAGGAATGGACTGCCCTCCCTCTGTGAGGAAAACCGAGATTAAACTATTGTCTTAAAAGGGGAACGGGATTTTATTCTCCCCTGAAGAGAAAGAATCGGTTTGAACTATCGTCTAGGGGGGTACATGTATAAGTTATTATCTTAAGACGCAATGGGTGAAATGGCCCTCCGGAAAGTAGAATGTACATACCCTGTAAATGCCATAACATGATCGTAAGGATCTGAAAAATTGGTTGGTAACCATTTTTGTAATTCTTCTAGAACTTTTTCAGCGTCCACTTGTTTTGTTCCGTCTTTAACCAAGGCTATATCATCTGTCCACGGCATAGCAGTCTAGAATAGAATAGAATAGAATAGAATAGAATAGAATAGAATAGAATAGAACGTTAGGGCAAAGCAACAATCCAGTGACATCGAGAATACCTGCACAGTCAAACTTGTGCGAACGGATATGTTATGTGGCCTGACCCTTTTCTAAGCAGCCAGCATTCCCCTGACCGCTTGCTTGATAAAAGTTTTAGTGTACAACAACTATAACGGTGCACCAACCTTAAATATGGTAATACTATAAGGTATGATGGATATATCTAAATCTGGTTTCATGCTCTGGAACCGTAGATTGACCTACAAACAGATAGAGATAGGTATTGGTATTATTAATTAGTGATTACTTCAGCTGATTCTAAGATTTTTACGGGATGCCGCATTCTTAATTTCCCATCTTCAAGCTGAACAAAATCATAGTTTTTCTGAATGTGAATCAGAGATTTGTTAAATCACACGTTTTGTAAATCAGACGTTTGTAAATGAGACGCTTTGCAAATCATAGATTTAGTTCAATAGACGTTTTGTAAATCATACGTTTTATAAATCATACGTTTTGTGAATCAGATGTTTTGTAAATCAGACGCTTTGCAAATCAGAGTTTCAGTTTAATAGACGTTTTATAAATCAGACGTTTTATAAATCAGACGTTTTATACATCAGACGTTTTATACATCAAACGTTTTGTAAATCAGACGTTTTGTAAATCAGACGTTTTATAAATCAGACGTTTTATACATCAGACGTTTTATACATCAGACGTTTTATAAATCAGACGTTTTGTAAATCAGACGTTTTATAAATCAGACGTTTTATACATCAGACGTTTTATAAATCAGACGTTTTATACATCAGACGTTTTATACATCAGACGTTTTATAAATCAGACGTTTTATACATCAGACGTTTTATACATCAGACGTTTTGTAAATCAGACGTTTTATAAATCAGACGTTTTATACATCAGACGTTTTATAAATCAGACGTTTTGTAAATTTTGTAATCAGACGTTTTGTAAATTTTGTAAATCAGACGTTTTGTAAATCAGACGTTTTGTAAATCAGCGATTACAAAAGTAAGAAAGAGAAAGAGATGTGAAAGTCCCGTATAAAAAAAGTTTCACGGTGTTGAAATGTAGATGTTTGTTGCCTATAGATGTAATGTAATTACAGTCATTAAATACGTCGCATTACCACTTCCGACTTCATAATGGTTATATACTAAACAGTCTATTTTTATTTTTATTACATTTATGGGTAATACAGACCCTCACTCGACACTATACCTCGTCTTTTCATATCTTAAAAAAGGAACTGCTATCTTACCCCAGCTATGACATGAGTAAAATAAACTCGGATATCTTCTACTGCTTTGGCATCATCGTCGTTTTGTCTAGTCAGCCATCTGGAATAGAAATGAGGGATCGTGGGGGTTTATCCTAGAGGATTTTTCAGATTGTTACAAAATGTAATGAGAGGAAAACGAATAAAATTTAAGAGATTGGAATAGAATAGAATAGAATAGAATAGAATAGAATAGAATAGAATAGAATAGAATAGAATAGAATAGAATAGAATAGAATAGAATTAGAATAGAATAGAATAGAATAGAATAATAGAATAGAATAGAATAATAGAATAATAGAATAGAACA
>NW_008710050.1:141846-155877 GCF_000327385.1 Lottia gigantea | reverse complement strand
ATAAGTTAAAGTTGAGAATAGAGTCATCATCTGACTGAATAACGAGCCTTGGGTTCTAAGATCCTTATCTTCACAATGTCAAGCTTTTACGAACTTTGTCTTATACCTTGACTAAATAGACACTTTATTAATTTTAAAGTCGTCCGAAACCTGGTGGCTAGCTGTAAAAACACGATTAATCTCCTATATCGCTAGCTGACAACCAAATCAATCAAATTGTTGTAATTACCAATATTCAATTCGGCAAGAAAAGTGCCAAATTGCCATGTTGTCAAGGTATAAGACGGAATTGGTAATAGCTTGACATTGTGAGGATGCCTCATCTTCAAAACGTTCCAACTATATATTATTATCTTGGATATTTTGGACAAGGAAGTTATAATAAATAGAGAAACTTCACGCCTTTTATATTCAACGAATCATTTTTAAAGGGACGGGTAGGCCAACCAATCATACTTTATCTGGGCCAATCAGTAATAGTGTTCACAGCTCACCGTCGAAATTTGGGCCATCAAATCCATGAATGTCCAGAATTATCTGCGTTTGAATGTTAAAATGGCGACTTAATTGAGATACTCTGTGGTATATATAGAAAAGATATATATGAAAATAATGAGTAAAATTCCCAGTTAGTTAAATTTTCGTACATTTCTAGTATTTCTGAAGACTATATTCAAGACTCAAATCAACCCCCCAAAATGGCGTAACTGTCCCTTTAACAATGGCATTTGAGTGACATATGAAACCCCAAATATTCTACACTCGCTCTTCTATCAGTGAGGTTAAAAAGAGTCTTATTTATAGGAAATAAGCAGTGACTGATTGATAATAAAACTCTTCAATCAGGAAGTTATAAAAGTTGTTGAGGTTTGATTCAGGCGGTAAATGAGAAATAATGCAAGAGTCTGCTTCAGTCTAAAAGACAATTTAGTTTAATTTCAGGGAAGAAACCTTAAATGAAAAATAAAACGGTCTTTACACGAGACGTAATCAAGGAAGCCCTATGACGAAACTCTGCTCTTTTCAATGACTTGTATGTTGAAGTATGTTTAGAGTAGACTTTGATAATCACCCTCTATACTGAATAAATATCGCCCTAACTTGTAAGAGTTTACGTAAGAAAGCAATCAGTTCTATATTCTAGAGAAATTTGAAATAGGCTAGCCAAACAATATTGAAAATTTCTCATAGGGCAAAGGTGTGTACAGAAAGAACAGATATAAAATCAACTTCACTGATCTGATAAATACAGTCAGAGCCATATGAGAGTTATTTTGCAAAAATTCCATGTACATTGGATTTTAGTTTCAAATTGCAAAAAAGCCATTCACGTTCCTTATGGATATGGCCTCGACTTTATATTTTACTGCACAGTCGTATTGGATACGTATCAATGTGGACAGGGAAGTTAGTTTTCAGATCAAGTGTTAGTTCAAAAATTGTCAATATTGTTGATACTGTTTATTCATTTTTAGTTAAGTTAATCAAAATAGTGTTAGTATCTTTTCCAAATTACCAGTCAATTATGAAGGACCCACAGCTTGCTGTTAGTTTATAACTCTCGGAAAAGCATAGACAGCAAAGACTATATCAATAAAATTTCGACAGAATGTTACATTAAAAGCTTACTATCGTTTTGTAAAAACTTACGTGCGATAGGCTTGATTATCAACAAAAATAGCTACATCGACTTTTAGAGGCGGTGGTGTTTGTCGTTTACGTCTGGATATTGGGGAGTGTAAAAAGGGTGACAGTGGCTTGGTTTTGTCTGAAATACAAAATACAATGAGCAAAACATTTGATCATTAAATTTTCACAAGCTCTGACTTCTTATACCTTGACTACAATAGCAACAATTTCTTGTATCTTGAAAGTTTGTAGATGCAGCGATTTGATTGGGCGGTACGTTTGCGAATACGGCCGAGGCCTCGATAGAAAGTCCTTAACAATTAGCCACCATGATTAAAGTCTGTGTGTCGAGAGCTCTGATTGGCTGTATTCTCTGGCGTATGCCGTAATACAGAAAAGGTCGTCATTGCAGTCGGAAAGTTTATAATATCTCGACCATTGTGAAGATGTAACAACAATGCCTGGAGATGTTAATATTAGTAACTCTCCCCTGATAGCTATAATTTTTTCCGTATTCCGGCAAAGATGTTATATATGATAAAGAGAGGGTATTATAGGCGAAAGTCTGTTCCCCAATCCTATTATGTCAATTAATATTGTTTTTACAAAAAAAATGTTATATATGATCAGTTTATACTGAATTAAAGATGACATTGTATTTCTGTAAAAAAAAATCCTTACAAGCTGAAATAACTCCAGTAACCAAAAATCTCCAAAGAATGACAAATCGAGAGCAATAATTGTTTAGTAGTGGACTCCTCAAATGAGAAAAACCATTCGCTAGTTCCTTATGTAATAATTAGAGCTACAAAAATTTAGGATATGTTGAAACTGATATTTTATTATTTCGGGACCCAAAACGTAAACGATGAAAGTTTGTTGTAGCTGGTATTCTAGATCATATTTGGTTCCTAAACGTCTGAAATTATTTGTGCAATTACAAGATGGGGTTATTTTCCTTAGTCCCATAGGAAATGGCTACCGACTGAAACTTCAAAAGAATAGGCTAATACTGTTGTATAAACAACATGTGTTGCATGTATCTATCTAAATCAGGTAAAACAGGATGTACAATAACGCTTAACTTTATCTTCATTATTTCTACACTATCATCGAATTATTTATTGTTATTTTTGTCTATTTTCAGGAACTATGAACCGGAAGAGACCAAAATTTGCCTCAAACAACCAAAACTAGTCAAAATATCTGCAGTGATAATAATTTCAAGATATATCATCATTATTTCGTTTTCTAGCTTGCCTCGTCTTTACACTCACACCAATTTGTACGAAACCTTATTGTTAGATTTATGTGAACTTCTTGCCGTACGTTTTAGAATATATTTCTTTGAACCTAAATGACCTAGTTGACAAAAATATTATGGCTCTGAAACGTTCTGTATGTCATTTAAGGTCATAACGCAATCCAAGCAAAGGGCTATCTGGGTGGATTCAAAATACCGAATTGAATAAAGAACTTCTGAAGTTATTTCAAAAGTTAAAAATTTGCCTCCATTACGCTACGGTCTTGTGCAGAATTTCTACCCCAACTCGACTGTGTTTAGATCCCACAAAGAACAAGCCAATACCCAACAGATCAATTATTAAACCGAAACATCTGTCTCTTTCCACCCTCTGATAGATATTTGGACATATGACAGCTGGTGTAGCTGACAACTGTCAAAATATCTATCAGAGGCTGGAATAGATGTTTCGGACTAATCAATTTTAGATAGACTAATCGGAGAGTCAGTAAGCTTACAGTTAGTAGTGAACCACCCTTTAATTTCAAAGAATGGGAAATTTCCGTTCATGTTTGCTTGATATTCGATACCTAAGTCCATGGCGATCACCAGTTGCGAATAAGAATAGCGGTCATTACCATCAAACGCGACTTTCATGCAACTGAGTTGTGAGTTGCGTTCGCTACCAATGACCACTTTCATTTGGCAAACCATAAGTAACTGGTGATCACTATAGTGTAGGGGCATCATAACAAAACATTAACATTGTACCCGAGATTCCTTTCGTTTGAAGATTTTAATGTACATAAAGGACGCTGACAGCTCCGATTGTAACAGATGAATATATAATTTTATTTAAATTAAATCTGAATTGAAAGCAACACTCGGCTGCGTAATGAAATAATGACTAAACTGGGAATACAATATTTTATCTGTGTCATGGTTGTAGACAATATTAATTTATTGTGATCTTGGTGAAACAAACAGTTCACTGTCCACGACGCTTTCTAAAACAACATGTTCACTCTGACCTTGTTTCTGATTGCCTAATGATTGAATGGCGGTGACAACCTCCTGGTACTGGAGGTACAAATAGGGAGCAATCAGACTATTGCTCAGATATATCGGGTTTTGAAGTGTCTCTAACGTGTTCGATAAATGTTAAAATTACTGTCCGAGGCAAGGTGTCCGAGGCAAGGTGTCTGATTATATCACGATAGTGAAAAGAGCAACTCAACTTCCCTTCAGCATAGTTGTTCCCATTGCCAATCCTATTTTATTCCTATTGGAGTTAACAATGCTTGTTTTGAAATTCTTAGAGCACAAAGACAAGGCATTATTCTTCGAATATCAGGAATCAAAGAGATTAACAAATTGATAATTATTCAGAACGCTCTATCGTACCGGTTGATATTTAATTCGTTGGCATCCTTGTGGTTCTGGCATTGTTGCTGTTGCGAGCTACACAAACATACTAGCCAGTGAAAATATTAAAGTCGCTATGGGGTATTTCAAGTGCTTCAACTGAAAATGTCAAGATTTTTGAATTCCATTAAATATTCCAATAATGTACATCGTAATAACTTTATTTCTACAGCCTATATGTTTCAATGACCAATAAAGAATTATTTGGTTTAATTTGTCTGTTTTTATGACCCCTATACCTGTACTTGTACCGAGTTTCAATCGTTTGTTTGAAATTCAAGCCAGCATGATTCGTTCTGTTAATCATTGCAGGTAGAATCAAACACAGAAAACCCCAAAACGAAACACTTATATCCGTGTTTTGATCAGATTGTCGTTTCGGGGAATAGACTTGACAACATTATTTGGTAAGAACTGCATTAAATATACATATACATATCACTACGATAAAAGTATAATGGTACAACTTATAGCTCTCGGGATAATATGGAAGAGATGCACACTGGCAATAACAAAAGGGAGGGTCAAGGTATGCTCAATTTGGTTTCAAGTTTTAGAACTCACTTTGCTAACAATTATGTTGCGGTTGTTTTGTTTATAAGAAGTTTTAAATGAGATTGTTCGTGTCTCCGGGATACTTAGAGCTACGATTTGCACCATCCCTTATATATGGTCTCTATAATCCCAGATAAACCTGAATAATCTATGACATTACCATTGTAAATATCATTCAACTGGATTACTAGTTTGGATAGAAATGGGATACAAAATTTCGTTTTGTTTGCTCAAATTATTCTCACGAATTTGATCAGTATTTTACTTTTTTTTCGGGTAGCTGTCTGATATTTTTTCGGTCCCACTGGTTCGCCCCCCTCCCCCGGTCTTCTTAGAATCCTACGCCTATGGCATTCCCAATTGTACGACCCACTTTATTCTTAACGAATTAAAAATGTAACTGTTTATTGATTACTATACCTGGTTTGATATGACAAGAATGGTGTTCTTCAATTGGTGTTAACCGATATACATGCTGTTCTGAAGATTCACTGTGACGTCTGATATCACCATTGTCAAAAACAGGTTCTAGTCTATGATTGGTGGAATCAATGTACACGTGACCATCCTGAAAATTTTAAATATTTAATACATTGCATTACATTGTTATCAAAATTCGTAAGCATCTTCACAATGTCAAGCTATTACAAAGTTCATCTTCACAATGTCCAGCTACTACGAACTATGTCTCATACTTTGACTACAATAGACACCTTTATTGCATCTTGCAAATACAGCCAATTAGAATCCGCGACCCATGTAAAAATTGTGGCTTAGTGTTTATAAACTTTCTGACGCGGGCTCTTCTTGCAGTCAAGGTATAAGGCGAAGTTCGTAATAGCTTAACATTGTGATGATGAAGTTGCTAATAGCTTGACATTGTGAAGATGAAGTTTGTAATAGCTTGACATTGTGAAGATGAAGTTTGTAATAGCTTGACATTGTGAAGATGAAGTTTGTTTTAGCTTGACATTGTGAAGATGAAGTTTGTAATATCTTGACATTGTGAAGATGAAGTTTGTATTAGCTTGACATTGTGAAGATGAAGTTTGTATTAGCTTGACATTGTGAAGATGAAGTTTGTAATAGCTTGACATTGTGAAGATATAGTTTGTAATAGCCTGACATTGTGAAGATGAACTTAGTAATAGCTTGACATTGTGAAGATGAGGTTTGTAATAGCTTGACATTGTGAAGATATAGTTTGTAATAACTTGACATTGTGAAGATGAACTTAGTAATAGCTTGACATTGTGAAGATGAAATTTGTAATAGCTTGACATTGTGAAGATGTAGTTTGTAATAGCATGACATTGTGAAGATGTAGTTTGTAATAGCTTGACATTGTGAAGATGAAGTTAGTGATAGCTTGACATTGTGAAGATGTAGTTTGTAATAGCTTGACATTGTGAAGATGAATTTTGTAATAGCTTGACATTGTAAAGATGAAGTTTGTAATATCTTGACATTGTGAAGATGGGGTATTGGGCTATAGATATGACACACATGGAATGATTTTCACACCCCCTTTTTGCACATAAACTTTATCATTATTTTGTACACAAAGGAAATGATGTGTTCATTCAAACAGGTTTTAACATATTCACAAACAATTCTTTATACTTGGACTCATATATTTTTTTGTAATAGATCGGATAGAGTGATATCTGGTTCTGGTATTTTGAAAGAGGGTTCGCAGACAATTTCTCCATTATGTAAATGGCTTAGAAATCTTACAATTGGGGACCAAACCGGACCTTATATTTTGTGTAGGTTTTGAGCAAAACTATACAAACAGTTGACAAAGCCTGCACTGTTTCTTTTGAAAATGACTAAGATCCGGGTGACGAGAAACGATCACCTCCATAACAATTAGTTGTAATGACTGGATAAACACGACTGAGGACCGAGAGCGATTAGATATTGAGCTATATCAGATATAAACCATGTTATTGTAAAATTTACTTAACAAATCATTTCTCAGATAAAACGTTGATCAACAGAATATAATATACGCTATTGGTCCATTGAATATCCTGATATATATATATATATATAACTTGCTGCAATAGAGTATATATCTATATATATATCTATATAGTTAAAGTTACCAACGGAATATTTACTATTTAATACAATGAAGGGCGAATGTAAATTTTTCTAAATTTTTAAGTGTATCAGGGACACTGATAGCTTCAATTTGCACCATTTCCATTTCCATTTCCAATCAGACGTCTGTGGTTCAACTAATACAAAGCGTCATTATCGCAAAAGCTACTTTTGATATAATAAAGACCAATGCGATAATGACTTGATAAAACGCATAGTTCTACTCTGTGACGGAAAGGTGCAAACCGATGCTATCACTGTCCCCGATACGCACAATTTTAAAACACCTCTTTACAATCTCTTTAAAACGAGACTCGACTCTATTTAATATTACAAGAAGGGGTCATTGTATCTCTTGAATCAAATAGCTTTATAAAATACTTTAAAATCAATACCATCAAGCTTTTTAAAATCCCACTATTCATATCTGAATTTAAATGTCACTATAATGATCTATTATATACATGCACTGAAGCGATATAAGTCAGTAGGTAACTTCGTGAGGTCTACCAATTAATACAGGTACAAGGTCAATAGGTCAACGTCTTGTTACATAAATCAAACGATCTAGAGTTTTACGCCAGTCTTTTCAGTATCAATTTGGGTTTTTGAGGGTAGGAAAATCACATTGTGTGCAATGAATCAAAATGTCAAACAATATCATAAGCAAATTCAATAACATATCATGTTACCCGACTGATGAGGGATACAGTTATGTATAATAAATCCCTTAATCATACGAAAGGGATACTTTATTGTCTGGACTGGCCTCTAACAGAATTTTACAGTTACCAAGAAATCTAGTGCCATAAGGAACAGGACCGCGTCTTTCTAAGGTTAGTTCTTTACAAATATACGAAGGACACTAAAATTCTTTTCGTTATTTGGTCGGTCCCATGCCGATTGGGGGGGGAGGGGGGGGGGAACTTAAGTGAATTGTTGAGTCGCTATAGATGAGCCCCCCTGCAAAAAATGTGGCCACTCTGAGACCATGAGCTAGCTATGGTCATGATCGGTCCATCGAAAATACCATTTCCACAATTCAATGTCCAACTAACAAGCAGATTGGTGTAATGGCAGTTTTCTGTGGTAAAAGATTTGTCGGAGCGGTGGCAGCAGGTCTAAAGGGCAGCGAGTTGATATTTCCACTCCTGTATTCTATAAATAAAATAATTTCATGATTCAATCAAGTACCTAACAACGAGCGTAAACACTACACGTATATACTGTACCGGCATCAAATCTCGACCCCTAGTTAGTTAGCAAGCTTACATCTCGTGGTTCACCATTTCCAGTGGTGGATTTGAGTGTTGAATATATGGAAATAGTCTTCAGAAGTACTAAAACTGTATGAAAATCATATAATTCCTTTAAAAATGCCTCAAATTGAGATCTAATTTTCTATTTCTATAGATTTCTAGATATGGTGGTGTTTCAAGAAAAGAGGAGTCATCATTTTAACTTTCAAACGCGGAAAATTCTGAACATTCACGAATTTGAAGCCTCAAATTTCGACGGTGAGCTCTGAACATTATTACTGATTAAGTCAGCTTACAAATTCTGTTTCTGAGACGGAGGTGAATCTGTCCCTTGAACGCAGTGGTTTCCAGGCTGTTTTTGACCGTGTCCCGCCAAAACATCCCTGGGTAGTTGGATAGTTGTTTTTTATAGCCTGTGACACATCAAATCATTCAAACGTGCCCACGTGCACGTGTACCTAAAACGTGACTGAGTTATTACATGGTAATAGAAAATAAAATGTTCCCACAGTTTAAGAAGCTAACTGCATTATTTGTGCAGTATATGCAGAACGAGATATAATCTCAGACCACACCCTATATTTAGTAGAAAAGTATAAAGCACTATTAAAACTCTAAATAAATATCCCTTCTCTATATTTCTTTATAGTAATTGTGAAACTTATAAAATATAACTAATGAATACAGGTTTATCTAACACTATTCTATTTCTTTCTAGTCTTTTGTGCAAGGTGCAGTAAGCCCCCCACCCCCTTTGACAATTCTTCACCCCTCACCTTATCATTCATAGAAACGCCGACGTGTTTTATAAGCTTATAAACTTCTATTTCGACCACCAAATAAAGTTTCAATAAATTCAGGTCAACCTATTTCTGTCTAAGTGAATCATACCCACAGACAATTGTATCTGAATTTATTATCAATATAATGATAGAATTATTTAAATCAGAATGCCTGCAGGTTGGAATAACTGGACGATGTCCTGTATTCATTGTAATAAGTCAAATCAGACTCAATGGCGGTTCTATTGTGCATTATACTGAGGAGAGGTCAAGATTGGTTCTACTGAACTATCAACCGGGCATACGTTACAAGATATTTAACAATTGGAGGGAGGAAGGGGTGGTGGTCAAAAAGGGCCACCCCCTCCCCCATCTCCCCTCCCACGTAGAAACCCCTCTGGTCAGACTCAGATAAACACTAAAAGAAAGCATCATGCTTGGAAAAAGGCAGTTTTCTTTGTTTAGAATGAGGTTTGAGTTGGTGGGGATGGGGCACTTTCGTCTTAATCAGTATGTAGATTACATCTTAATGTAGACAAATGAATCCCATCCATGATCTGAAGGAATTGTTTACGTAGCTAATGTTCTTGGTCTTATAATGTTCAACCAATCAAATTCTCTGTTCAAAGTCTTTAAATATGAAACAAATCCCGGAATATTTATTATTATTTTGAAATTTTGCAGGATCCAAGTAGAAAGAACATGTCTTACGATTTTTTTAAAAAACTTTTGTTCGTCTGAGTTAAGCAAGATTTAAAAAAAAATGAAGGCAAAGAAGGAAATATGGAAATAGGAAGATAAAGTCCGAGCCTGAATCTTCCGAGTCTTTGATTGATAAGCATAAATAATGACTATTTCTAAGAAACCAGTCATGAGACATAAATGAACTTTTTCAATTATAAAAGGCGTGATTAGAGTCTAGCCATCATTCAATTTAATTCATATCACGCTTTACAAATCACACAAACTTAAATACAAACAGATTTTATTTTAACAAAAGATTTTTAAAAAATACATTTTCTTTTAAAAATATTTAAACTGTAATATTGACATAGACCCGGATTGTGAAATGTTATAAATGGAGATTTCGTGATAAAGAGGTTGATTTTGATATTGATTTTAATTAAAACGATTCAAATATTTTGCAAACCAACTGCAAGTACTTAACTTGAAATAGGCTTGGTGCAATCACGATATTTTTATTCAAATTTTACTTCCTTTTTGGTTTGCCTCCATCATCCAGTCCCAACTTTGTTAAAGTACATTTGCGACCAGTCTGGATGTCCGAGATTAGTCCTGGGTAGGATCTAATTGTTTCCTTAAAGGAGGTGTTTAGTCTAATTAAATTATTGATCTACTCTTCTACAGTCAGATTGCAAACTTTGATTAGTAATTTATCACACCAAGTTAAAGTTTTGGATAATCAAGTTAATTATTGATTCGCATTTTATAAAAACTCGGTAGGAATTAAAAACGTTTCAGTTCTAACTGATTGATCTTGCCAATGATGGCATTTCCGTAAGGTTATATAGACTGCCGAGAGTTTCCGTTGATTTCTAGATTGCGCTCAAATTCTTCAGATTGTCATTGAATACAACCAATCAGATCCCTGGACATTGCGACTGTAAACATCATGACTTTCTGTCGAAAACTCTGATTGGCTGTATTCGCCAACATATAATCCAAGCAAATAGTTACATTTTTAAAGTTCTGAGATACAAGAAGAGTGGCTATTGCAATCAAGGTATAAGACGATGTTCGCTTGATATTGTGAAGATGAAGTTGGTAATAGCTTGACATTGTGAAGATGAAGTTCGTAATAGCTTGACATTGTGAAGATGAAGTTGGTAATAGCTTGACATTGTGAAGATGAAGTTGGTAATAGTTTGACATTGTGAAGATGAAGTTGGTAATAGCTTGACATTGTGAAGATGCAGTTTGTAATAGCTTGACATTGTGAAGATGCAGTTTGTAATAACTGGACATTGTGAAGATGAACTTCGTAATAGCTTGACATTATGAAGATGAACTTTGTAATAGCTTGACATTGTGAAGATGAAGTTTGTAATAGCTTGACATTGTGAAGATGAAGTTGGTAATAGCTTGACATTGTGAAGATGAAGTTTGTAATAGCTTGACATTGTGAAGATGAAGTTGGTAATAGCTTGACATTGTGAAGATGAAGTTGGTAATAGCTTGACATTGTGAAGATGCAGTTTGTAATAGCTTGACATTGTGAAGATGCAGTTTGTAATAACTGGACATTGTGAAGATGAAGTTGGTAATAGCTTGACATTATGAAGATGAAGTTGGTAATAGCTTGACATTGTAAAGATGTTTTAACTTCCGTGTTTAACCAACTATTAATTTATCAATATATATATATCAGAGTGATTAAACACTCTATAAACATGTTGGGGTTGGGTTTGAATATTTCTTTTAAAAAACAAGATATTCAAATGATTGAATGGATTAAAGAAATATGTCGGAACACGATTAAAATCAAATTTATTTTACCGCCTTAGAAATTGTGAATACTGTTGAGACGACTGAACTTATTTAATACGAAAAGGATAAGAACGTTTCAATAGAGCAGTTGATAGGAGGTTCAACAGCTTTGTGCAAATTTCTTTACCTCAATTTAAAATGTCATGATGTTTTTTTCGACAGAAATAAAAAGGATAATAGGTGAAAGAGAATATAAAATGTATAAAAATGTCGTCGTCGTGGTCCACGAGCCTAACGAAATTACCCAACCAAAGAACATTGAACTAAGATTTTAGAATAAAACATCAATTCAAATGGACTAAGAAAGAAAAAGTTAAGGAAATGATACTGTGGTAGAAGGGAGTTATTCAAGATTCAAAAATACTTTAGGGATGTCGCAAGATACGGTGCAATGAATCATAAGGTGATAGGAGTGGGTGTGGGGGGGGGGGGGGGTGCGGAGGGTTTAGTAGGGGTCACATTATATTGTCAAGGAAGAGGGGATCACAAGCCATTCCAACTGTTAGGTATCAAATAAGACTAATGAGGTCAGCACAATGAATTGAAATATTAAGCCCGTTTGAACAATTTAAGGTTGGACTGGGGAGGTGCTATTAAGAACAGACCATGTAATTTTGCAATGATAGAAAAAAATACAGGATCCGATCATACAACCAACAGCTACCTAGTGTCACTTACCATTAACCAACCAAACAACCGTGTTTGGGGGACATTTTGCAAAGACGATGTAGCCAATTCTCAAAGCTTTATATCGATACCTTAGAAAATACCCCCATGAATGACATTGGCCATCTCCATTAACTCAGTAAGAATCAGAAAACCACAAAGGATACACCACGAAATAAAACACATGCCTTTTTATCATTTTAAGAATCTATGTTATTTTCACCTCGAGGCTATCCTTGGAACAATTAAATTCGCTGAAAGGAAATCATCAGCCTATGAAAGTAAAACGTTCTAATACACATAATCCCAGTCTGTGTTTATTTGAGGAAACAGAGGCTTAGTTTCCAGTGAGTTGCCCAGTGCCGGTAATAAGGAGAATATTACTAGAGTAATAAGAAGACTCACCAGCAGCCAATACCAGTCTGTTCCATTGATCCTATTAACACACCGGATCAGTACTGAAGCACCGTTCTGTATATCGTGGTACATGGCGGAATCCTGCAATAATTCAATCAAATGGTTGGGAAATTCATAGATATAGACTTTCAGTATCATACATAACAACACATACAACATGTAAGTGAAAGGTTAGGATCGCATGTTGATGAAAAATAAATATATTCAGTACTAAACATCTGCAAAACGAAACCCGAAATATTGGCGAGATACTGGTAGCAACTAATAAATTATTCACACGAGGATGTATATCAATTATGAGTGAGTAAGTATTTCATAATGAAAAGTGATATCAGGTGTCTAGAAGAGTAAGTATACCCTGTCTATTGACACACCCGTAATATCTGCTCAAAAACACACAAATAGTAGTGACTTGACTAACGAATTTATAAGTTCAAAAGAAGAAGTATAGTTTTATATCTGTTCTGTAAGTTTATAAGATATTTAAAAATGGTTATTATAGTGATATAACGTTTCTCAAACTTCTAAAATTATTTCTTGTGGTTAGGACTTAATAAAAAAATAACTGGATTTCTTTTACATATATATAGTTTATTTTCTACACGTGCAATTTGCAATTTAACACACTTTTGACTGCTTGAAGGGCTAAAGACCTTAATAGTACTTATTCTAACGACCCGGTACTGCTTTTAACAAATATAAGGACATTGGGTGTACTTGCTGATACTGAAAACTTCAATTCCACTTTAATAAGTTCCTCCTCACTTTGCAATGGAAACCAATGCACTTATCATCAAGAGTATACATTGTGTGAACATTTTTCTAGTTTAAGAAAAGATAGAATCGAAATAAGCAATATTCAAAATAGTTTTTCAAGCTTCCACTGGAATACTGGTGACGTTATACGTTCTATTTTCACCAAACCTATTTCTTATCTAAAGAATGTGGTCCAGGTAATCACAGAGGAACACAGCCATATGACATCAAAATCACAAATAATGTTGTAAATAGAAGCTATAAGTGTCTCTGATACACATACAAAGACTAGAAAATAAGAATGGTGTTAATAGAAGCTATAAGTGTCTCTGATACACATACAAAGATTAGAAAATCAGAATGGTGTAAATAGAAGCTATAAGTGTCTCTGATACATATACAAAGACTAGAAAATCAGAATGGTGTAAATAGAAGCTATAAGTGTCTCTGATACACATACAAAGACTAGAAAATCAGAATGGTGTAAATAGAATCTATAAGTGTATCTGATACACATACAAAGACTAGAAAATCAGAATGGTGTAAATAGAAGCTATAAGTGTCTCTGATACATATACAAAAACTAGAAAATCAGAATGGTGTTAATAGAAGCTATAAGTGTCTCTGATACATATACAAAGACTAGAAAACAGAATGGTGTAAATAGAAGCTATAAGTGTCT
>NW_008710050.1:139929-141313 GCF_000327385.1 Lottia gigantea | reverse complement strand
TAATAGAAGTTGTTAGTTTCTCATATAAAGACTAGAAAATCAGAATGGTGTTAATAGAAGTTGTTAGTTTCTCATATAAAGACTAGAAAATCAGAATGGTGTTAATAGAAGTTGTTAGTTTCTCATATAAAGACTAGAAAAACAGAATGGTGTTAATAGAAGTTGTTAGTTTCTCATATAAAGACTAGAAAATCAGAATGGTGTAAATAGAAGTTGTTAGTTTCTCATATAAAGACTAGAAAAACAGAATGGTGTTAATAGAAGTTGTTAGTTTCTCATATAAAGACTAGAAAAACAGAATGGTGTTAATAGAAGTTGTTAGTTTCTCATATAAAGACTAGAAAAACAGAATGGTGTTAATAGAAGTTGTTAGTTTCTCATATAAAGACTAGAAAAACAGAATGGTGTTAATAGAAGTTGTTAGTTTCTCATATAAAGACTAGAAAATCAGAATGGTGTTAATAGAAGCTATAAGTGTCTCTGATACATATACAAAGACTAGAAAATCAGAATGGTGTAAGTAGAGGCTATAAGTGTCTCTGATACACATACAAAGACTAGAAAATCAGAATGGTGTAAGTAGAGGCTATAAGTGTCTCTGATACACATACAAAGACTAGAAAATCAGAATGGTGTAAATAGAAGCTATAAGTGTCTCTGATACACATACACATACTAGAAAATCAGAATAGCGTAAATAGAAGCTATAAGTGTCTCTGATACACATACACATACTAGAAAATCAGAATGGTGTAAATAGAAGCTATAAGTGTCTCTGATACACATACAAAGATTAGCAAATCAGAATTGTGTAAATAGAAGCTATAAGTGTCTCTGATACACATACAAAGAATGGAAAATCAGAATGGTGTAAATAGAAGCTATAAGTGTATCTGATACACATACAAAGAATGGAAATCCCTTTAAAACTCGCATCTCAATAACAAGTTTATTATTTACCTGTTGATGTTTATAATACTCGGTTTTATATCGTGGAACACCATCTTCCTGAATCACAGAATAAACAGGTAGATTGATATTAATATCATTATTTCTGGTTAGAAGAAGATGATGAGGTCGGGGATGTTGTTCGTCCAATGTGAAACCTATTTCATTTGGAAGCTGACATCTTCTTGACTCCGAGTTCTGGTGAATACGTACATAAACTTCCTTTTCTGCAAAAAGAAACGAACAATTGACTAAAAGAAATAACTAGAAGAAAAGGAAACGGATGAAGGAATAAAAGTATTAAATAAAAAATATATCATTATCGAATAAAAAATTATGCTAGAAATATCGGTTCTTCCGTGATTGACAAAGGACGACATTGTTTCATTTACACCGGAAATGGTATGAAGATTCTATCTGTCATTAGAAATGTTAT
>NW_008710050.1:127125-139879 GCF_000327385.1 Lottia gigantea | reverse complement strand
TATAAGTGTCTCTGATACACATACAAAGACTAGAAAAACAGAATGGTGTAAATAGAAGCTATAAGTGTCTCTGATACATAAACAAAGACTAGAAAAACCGAATGGTGTAAATAGAAGCTATAAGTGTCTCTGATACACATACAAAGACTAGAAAATCAGAATGGTGTTAATAGAAGTTGTTAGTTTCTCATATAAAGACTCGAAAATCAGAATGGTGTAAATAGAAGCTATAAGTGTCTCTGATACACATACACATACTAGCAAATCAGAATGGTGTAAATAGAAGCTATAAGTGTCTCTGATACACATACACATACTAGCAAATCAGAATGGTGTAAATAGAAGCTATAAGTGTCTCTGATACACAAACACATACTAGCAAATCAGAATGGTGTAAATAGAAGCTATAAGTGTCTCTGATACACATACAAAGACTAGAAAAACAGAATGGTGTAAATAGAAGCTATAAGTGTCTCTGATACACATACAAAGACTAGAAAAACAGAATGTTGTAAATAGAAGCTATAAGTGTCTCTGATACACATACAAAGACTAGAAAAACAGAATGGTGTAAATAGAAGCTATAAGTGTCTCTGATACATAAACAAAGACTAGAAAAACCGAATGGTGTAAATAGAAGCTATAAGTGTCTCTGATACATATACAAAGACTAGAAAATCAGAATGGTGTAAATAGAAGCTATAAGTGTCTCTGATACATATACAAAGACTAGAAAAACCGAATGGTGTAAATAGAAGCTATAAGTGTCTCTGATACATATACAAAGACTAGAAAAACCGAATGGTGTAAATAGAAGCTATAAGTGTCTCTGATACATATACAAAGACTAGAAAATCAGAATGGTGTTAATAGAAGTTGTTAGTTTCTCATATAAAGACTCGAAAATCAGAATGGTGTAAATAGAAGCTATAAGTGTCTCTGATACACATACACATACTAGAAAATCAGAATAGCGTAAATAGAAGCTATAAGTGTCTCTGATACACATACACATACTAGAAAATCAGAATGGTGTAAATAGAAGCTATAAGTGTCTCTGATACACATACAAAGATTAGCAAATCAGAATTGTGTAAATAGAAGCTATAAGTGTCTCTGATACACATACAAAGAATGGAAAATCAGAATGGTGTAAATAGAAGCTATAAGTGTATCTGATACACATACAAAGAATGGAAATCCCTTTAAAACTCGCATCTCAATAACAAGTTTATTATTTACCTGTTGATGTTTATAATACTCGGTTTTATATCGTGGAACACCATCTTCCTGAATCACAGAATAAACAGGTAGATTGATATTAATATCATTATTTCTGGTTAGAAGAAGATGATGAGGTCGGGGATGTTGTTCGTCCAATGTGAAACCTATTTCATTTGGAAGCTGACATCTTCTTGACTCCGAGTTCTGGTGAATACGTACATAAACTTCCTTTTCTGCAAAAAGAAACGAACAATTGACTAAAAGAAATAACTAGAAGAAAAGGAAACGGATGAAGGAATAAAAGTATTAAATAAAAAATATATCATTATCGAATAAAAAAAAGTGAAAAAAAAATTATGCTAGAAAATATCGGTTCTTCCGTGATTGACAAAGGACGACATTGTTTCGTTTACACCGGAAATGGTATGAAGATTCTATCTGTCATTAGAAATGTTATATGGTTTCTAAGAATCCCTGACTAAAACACTTTTTGTTATGTCATGTTAGTCAAAATACGGACTCTGAAAAGCAGTTTTGACAGAATATCAGTCCATGAGTTCCCTAAATTTGCAACAATAAATGTACCCTTTCAATTTCGATTCCATAATTCCTTTACGATAACCAACCAAGCAAGGTGTACGTCTAAATCAAAACTAATCAGAAGAGACTGAATTTATCTTTGTCCACTGTAGTACTGAAGGCTTGTCAAGGTTTGGATTCATACAATGTAGCTTAGATAAAACAACATTGCTTTTGGTAGCCTTGAAATTTTGGCTCTCAATATCTAGTTGGTAGGAGCTATTGATGTTTTCAAAAAAGCGTTCTTTATTACTTAAATCAGGCATTAAACTGTGCATGAAAACGATAAAAAGTTTACAGAATAGTGGGATAAGTATATGGTTTGCCGACACATCTCTTCTTCTGTTGATAATCGACAATTATTCTGGATAGATTCTCTCATACAAACTAGAACAAAATCCAATAATAAAAGGGAGAGAAATTCAGATGAATTCCACGTTAAGATAATCAGGAATCGACATGTTAAGGGAAGGAACTACAGGAATTCTTAGTGGTCTGAAAGATAGACAAGTTTAATATTGCTTGCTTTAGAATGACAATTTGTTTATTTATATATTTTTTTACTCGCAATTATAGATCATTCTAAAAAAATATCATGATAGATCAACTCAGTTCATGCTTTTACACGAACATTTTCCTTGAGTACATTACATTTTCTTTCGGTGGCTTTGATAATTAATGTAACAAGTTGCCTACATAATTATTGTTTTATCAGCTACATCTAAGTGAAGGGTTATATCTAATGGTATTTCGATAAATGTATACATGATTTAAATGCCTCTCGGATTATCTCAGAGACTTTGCTCTAGTATGATATGTTAGACATACATACATTCGTCTTCAACAATAGTAACAGTCCATCACAAAATGTTACTTGTCCTTACATTTTTACAAACTTATTCAACTGTTTTTTTCAATTAACTACATTCGTCATTCCTCCTTAAACTGTAGAATTGTGACCCAGTTGGCTAAAAATGTCGGAACCAAAAAGCAAGGGGGGGGGGGGGAGGGGTTCTTGAAAAAGAACAAGATTTATTTATTGTTTCGTTTCGTCATATGTAACAAAAACATTCCAACTTTTTATTGCAGTCTGTATCAGAAAAACGTGCTTTTCAATTCGCGAATATCAATTCTCAAAAGTCCTGGTGGGATGGCGGAGGTGGTCTGCCTTCAGCGGAAGATTCAAGACACCGCATCATCATACCTTTGCAAATATTAGAAACAAAATAACCCGAGTGTACTAGCATGATCACGCCCCTCGTGCTTCTAACACGAGAAATGTTGATTTGAATCGTGTCCCAACCGCGCCTAACGTTAACGAGTGTCGAACCATCAAGGTCTATTGATTGATACTGTAACCCGATCTGGTATTTGTATATCTTGGCATAGAAATAGATGCATTTAACATCAAGGTGTGGTTAATGTACGATGACAATATATTTCTGAAGGATTAAAGGGTTTTTTATTGACTAAGACACTTGACTGGACAGTTTACTTTGTTCTTTTTGTACCTTAAAAGTCAAGTAATCTTACACATTGTCATGCCCAACTACTGCGTAGTATATTGTGTTTTCTGTGGTCAGAATGCGACTATAGCATACCAAACTATCATGTCTAACTAGCTAGAAGATTGCTTGATACAATGACAGTTTTCTGTGGTCAGAATGCGACTAGAGAATACCAAACTATCGTGTCTAACTAGCTAGCAGATTGCTTGATACAATGGCAGTTTTCTGTGGTCAGAATGCGACTAGAGTATACCAACTATCGTGTCTAACTAGCTAGCAGATTGCTTGATACAATGACAGTTTTCTGTGGTCAGAATGCGACTAGAGTATACCAACTATCGTGTCTAACTAGCTAGCAGATTGCTTGATACAATGACAGTTTTCTGTGGTCAGAATGCGACTAGAGAATACCAAACTATCGTGTCTAACTAGCTAGCAGATTGCTTGATACAATGACAGTTTTCTGTGGTCAGAATGCGACTAGAGAATACCAAACTATCGTGTCTAACTAGCTAGCAGATTGCTTGATACAATGACAGTTTTCTGTGGTCAGAATGAGACTAGAGAATACCAACTATCGTGTCTAACTAGCTAGCAGATTGCTTGATACAATGACAGTTTTCTGTGGTCAGAATGAGACTAGAGTATACCAGACTATCATGTCTAACTTGCTAGAAGATTGCTTGATACAATGACAGTTTTCTGTGGTCAGAGTGAGACTAGAGTATACCAGACTATCATGTCTAACTTGCTAGTAGATTGTTTAAAGACAGTTTTCTGTGGCTCCCCATCAGATGTAATATGGTTTGAATTTTCAACTCTGAGTCTGGAAACACAATTTCTTCCATATTGACAGCCCCTCCCCTCCCCCATCTCAGATATTGTAAATTTGGAGATTATTTTGTGGGAGCTACTATCGAGTTACTATAATATATAATGTACCTCTTACAAAGAGATCGGCGAAGCGTAGCGAAGTGAACAGATTTAATTTAACCCTTCCAACTAATCGAGCTCATAATTTCAATGTAGGTTTATTTGAAGATAATCTATATTTTTTTAAACCCACTTTACAAAATTGTAAAATAACTTGACACATGGAATGTCTCGATTTAAAAACTAAATTAAGTTCGTATATAGCTATACTTTGATATCATAGGTACAGATTCGCCATTTACTAAGACTTGATTTGGTACTTGAATATAGGTAAATAGTCTTCAGAAATACTGGAACTGCACGAAAATCGCATAATTCCTTCAAAAATATCTCAAACTAGGAATTTCTATTTCTAAATGTCTTTTTTTATATATATATATATGACAGAGTCTCAAGAAAGGACGAGTCGTCATTGTAACTTTCAAACCCGAATGATTGTGGAAACACTTAGATTTTATATTTCTCCAAATTAGTCAAAAGGAAAAAATAATAGCTAATGTAAATATTGTGATATAAACGCCACACGAATTTGCATCAGTCCAATGGACAAAACAATAGCTAATGTAAATATCAATTGATATCTTCACTTAAACAACCCCGTTCTTACTTTCATTTTATTTTTTTTCTGCCTCCCGTGGGTGAAACATCTTTGTTTACAATATCTCACACCCGTATAGTCTCATTATATTTAAGCTCATTTCGACCTTGACTTTCTTTTATGAGAAATTTGTATGAAATAACCACTAAATGACCATTCAAATGACCAGTATTATAGTGGACAGTCATTCATGAAATATCCCATACAAATGGGATACATACTGATGTTCTATCTGACCGGTCCGACATTGTATTCTGACATCAAATTTGGGTATCAAAATAAATCTCTATTGAATTATCGTGGTAAAATCAGCGAGTCCACAACCTTGATGGGTATTTTATGTTGTTGATATGACTATTATTTTAAACTGATCTTAATAGCTTTGAAGGATCAAAAATATTATAAACATATACTTATAATAAACGTTATAATAATACAGCATTGGTCAATAATGAGTTCATTATCATAACGTTATATAATGAGTTAATTTTTAAATTAAATGAAAATTAAAGAAATTATTAATATTATGACAATCGAATATTATATCTTTTTGGCAATTTTATTGCATGACTATCTACTAATTATTTCAAACTAACTCAATGTTGATGTTAGAGTTGATTAGGTAGTTATGTTAATGATTGTTCAAGATACAGTGATAGACTCGTCACGTTCTAGTTATTCAATATAAAATAATGTATTATATTTCATGGATATAATTATAATATGTTATAATATAACTTAACTTTCCTAAACAACTTGTAACAGTGAAAAATATCAGAAAGTATTAAAAGCTAAGAAGTTTTGTTCTATAAACCTGTATCTAAGAGTGTTGTGTATTTTTCCCCGACCCCTCAGAATATATCAAGAAATGATTTAAAACACCTCTAAATACCATGGAATATCCATTTATAAGTAGTACAATACTACACGAGACTATATATGGTTCGTACTTGGAAATAACACACACGGACACATACTTTACAACAGTTTTGAATTTCTTCCTGGACTCAATAAGTAGTATGTCAATAAAGGATATAAAATTTCAACAAAGCCTTCACATTTAAAACCATTTCTAATCGTTTAAATGTAATTTGAAGGCTTGGTTGAAGTATTATATAAAAATCTCACTATTCAAAATGATTGTGTACGTTCGTGTGTTTTTTTCCACGTAAGAACTATTGCTGGCACGATATATCGGTGAATCGATGTATCGATATATACGACATGCCACGATACGCGTATCGTATGTCGAAGTCGTGTATCGATACTTGGCGAAACCTCTCATTCCATAAAAAGTTGCGAAAGTCGGCGGTGAAAGGAATCACAAATTGGTCTTACTGACTTGACTGAAATTGTTGGAAACTATAAGGCCGTGCACGTAAACCAATTCCTATCACCTACATTACCACAGCAATAAAGTTATAAATTATCCCATTACCCCATATCGCGATATGTATCGTATCGTGACCCTAGTATCACGATATGTATCGTATCGTGACACTTGTATCACGATATGTATCGTATTGTGACACTTGTATTGTGATATTTATCGTATCGTGACCCTTGTATCACGATATGTATCGTATCGTGACACTTGTATCACGATATGTATCGTATTGTGACACTTGTATTGTGATATTTATCGTATCGTGACCCTTGTATCACGATATGTATCGTATTGTGACACTTGTATTGTGATATGTATCGTATCGTGAGACTTGTATCACGATATGTATCGTATTGTGACACTTGTATTGTGATATGTATCGTATCGTGAGACTTGTATCACGATATGTATCGTATTGTGACACTTGTATCACGATATGTATCGTATTGTGACACTTGTATTGTGATATGTATCGTATCGTGAGACTTGTATCACGATATGTATCGTATTGTGACACTTGTATTGTGATATGTATCGTATCGTGAGACTTGTATCACGATATGTATCGTATTGTGACACTTGTATTGTGATATGTATCGTATCGTGAGACTTGTATCACGATGTGTATCGTATTGTGACACTTGTATTGTGATATGTATCGTATCGTGAGACTTGTATCACGATATGTATCGTATTGTGACACTTGTATTGTGATATGTATCGTATCGTGAGACTTGTATCACGATATGTATCGTATTGTGACACTTGTATTGTGATATGTATCGTATCGCGAGACTTGTATCACGATATGTATCGTATTGTGACCCTTGTATCGCGATATGTATCGTATCGTGACACTTTTTCGCGATATGTATCGTATCGTGACCCTTGTATCCCGTAAGTAACGTATCGTGACGTGATTGGCGGTACCAAGCAATAGTAAGAACCATACTTAGTTTCCTATGATACAGTAAGACTACATGTCTACTTCAACTTATATTTGGCATGACTTTTTTTCAATTCGGTATAAATGAGATTTCCACTTATCCACCAGTAATTGCTCGAACATGATTCTTAATTCCTGATGATTTAACAGCGACATTATCTAGGCATGTTTTCCGACTTTGTATACCATGGTATATCCATCTATAGGTAGTCTCGAATACCTGTCCCCTAGCACCAGCAGAATAAATCACTATCAAAAAGTATACTTGCAATGGCCTGATTTTCTTTGACTCAAAAACTCATAAATAATGGATAACATGCATTTTAATAATCCTGTGAAATTCACAATTCTCAATTTAAATATTCATTACATAGAGAACGTTTTCATATTTTTCCCAAAACTCAAGAATTTCCAATACTTACCAGCAAAAGTGAAAGATATCCATAAGAGAACATATATATAGGTCAGCATGGTTGATGGCATCTACACTAGGTGTGCTAAGGACTGCTACACTAAAATTAACGCACCTCTAACATAAGACACTGTAGATATTTGCTTATAATCGGTCGGCCGTGTATATCCTATGAAAGGTTATATTCAAGAAGTGCCTTTATACGTTTGATAAATAGGGGCTCATTAAAAAAACACCGTATCCTATTTTTAGCTTTGTTATAGGGAAGCGGACACGAGTTTATTACAATACTATTATTTATTAAACGAGTTCTATAATGGTGTGTATTGAAATTTTGATCTTAAAATTTAAAAAAATGTAAACAGTAAATAAATCTTCAAGTCTATTAAAATTTGGTCACGATTTTTTATATTTTACCAAATTATAGAGTTAAGAGATTAGGGTGTTTTTGAGATGAGATAGATAAGTAATGAGTTAGGTTAGTTATGAAAGAAAGACGTCCGAAGAAATGAAATATAAATTAAAAACAAGCCACGCCTGAGAGTTGCTACAGAAATGGTTTGCACCCCTAATTGTACCCCAACTTTATTTTCAAAAAAAAAATGTAACAATCTGATTTTTGTACGTTCTTGACTCGAAATATGTGTCAAAATGCACAATAATCATTCAATTTTTCGAAAATTTTCTACCAAGAACCCACTCAGACGCTCCATCGGAGGCTAGACACCTCCACAGAGATACATTATTTTGAATTCAGCCTCGACAGTTATCCACCCATTAAGTCAGTCTGCAACCTATTTGTACCCCAAGTCACGTGTGTCTGCCGCCGCCGCTACAATTTGTAGGTCATCTTAAGAGGTAGTATACCTTTAAATCACACCAGAACAATCGGTTTATTTCTGCAAGTTACAACACCTTGCTACGTGGAGTCACACACACACACAAACACACAAAAACAATCTAGTCAAAATGTTTATATTGACGACAAGTCGTATTCTGAAATCTTTCAAAGTGGACAAAAAAACTTTGTAGTTTTAGTCTGTGAATAAACTGGAGTTACGTCCCTTCCTTGATAAAATTAAGCGTTGAACAAGGAGAGTCAAGCAAAGATATTTCTCTTTCCCTTCTTCACAATGTTTAGCTAGGACGAATTTCCTCTTATATCTTGATTACTGTAATCATAGGAAGTTACACTGAATGCTGATCAAGACAAACATAGTTTAATTTTTAATTTATTCGTGCAAATTATAGATGAACCACAATGCGGCAGTGCTGTCGATTAGCTTTCCTTCTTGAATCTTGATCGTGGTAGGGAGATAACTCGAATTATCCCTGAGTACACAGCTCATTTCAGTTTACCGACGTTTGTGCATCAGTTCTGCCACAATACAATAGTCACCTTAATTGTATCAGTGGATTGAACGCTAGCAAGTTCGGCCAATTAGAGACCTCGACAACAGAATGTAAATATAATGACTTATTGGACTTTCTGTGGAGGCCTCTAGCTGTATTCGCTAGCGTATGATCCAATCAAATCTAAGCATTTACAAAAATTACGTGATAAAAGGGAAGTGACTATTGCAGTCAAGGTATTAGCGGAAGCTTGGCATTGTGAAGATATTGTTTTTGTTGATGGCAAAAGTTTGTGTCTATCTGAATGAGATATCCAACTTAGCCTTAACCTTGCGTTTCGGCCGACCCTCGTATATTAACCTAAGTTAACCAAATAAACCGACAACACAACTTGTTGTTGTTAATGGTATAATTTTGTTTATATATAAAAACAAATTGCATTCTTCATTATTGTTTTGTATTGTTTATTATTACAAGATATGTACGGTAATGTAAAGTAGAAAATGACTGTATGTCTTATTAAGATAAATCGGTTTGTAGCGGAGGCTGTAGGACCTTGGATTATAGGGGGCCGCCGCCATTTTTTATTTATTTGAAACTGGAGGGGACAGGGGGCATAAATTTTTAAAATAAAGGCCTCAAATCCAGCATTAATGAAATTTGAAAATTCAATATTAGTACGTTTTTACAAAAAAAAAATGCATATTTTCACAAAAAATGTAATTGTGAGCCCTTGAGGTGGGGCTTGAAGCCGCCACTATCGGTTGGCCCAGTGAATCTACACGTTTCATTTTATGATTTTATACAGTTATTAATAATTAAACCTCACAATAATGGAGATATTTGATATCTTTTCAACAAACTAAAGCTTTACTTTGAAATACAACCATGCAGTTTTAAAGTTTCCTGTAAAAATTCTTATGTAAAAATTGCCCAGAAATGAAAGGTTGAAAAAGTGTTATGGTTTTTTCGGAGACACCTGATACACACTGTCTTTCTTATCATCAAACTATATAAAATGTATTTGTAGTATTAAAGGGATTGCAAAGAGGTTTTCTAAATTCTCTCGGAGTATGTCTATCAGGGATACTGATCGCATCAATTTACACCATTCCAATTTTCAATCGAATTTCCTGCAATTCCTTTAAAACTAATCACTGTTGCAATTCCCCGAGATATTACGAGCAGCTTTTGTGATGCGGTGTCGTCATAAAATGACTAGTTTTAGTCGCATTACAAGAATCACGTCGTCTGATTGAAAATTAGAATGATGTAAATTGATGCCATCAATGTCTCTGATACACATGAAATGTTAAGAAAACCTCTTTACTATCCCTTTAAGTTTATGATGTTAGCGATGATTGATGAGGTGTACATTAAACTACCCAAAAGAATCAGTTAAAGGTCGCTAGCCACGAAATATCAACATTAAAATAAATTAATACGATGTACACAGTATGCAGAATTCACAGCAATTATAACAGTAATAATTAATGAAAATATCCAATTGATTTTTACTGAAATGGTATATAAGAAATTTCTAATTATTTATTTCATATTCTGAACTCCAATGCCACTTATAGTATTTCTCACCATTATGTTTCGTTTCGTGTTTGCAGGTGACTCCTAGTGCCATCTATGATCTAACGATAGTGTAACACATCTCATGTTCTGGGTCATTTAATATTCAATCAATCAAATGCTCTGTTCAGTTTAAGATGTCCTGAGAGTGAGAGAGTTGATCTGCGATATCCATGCTTAAATCTTGGCTTATATTGTCTAACCAGTATTAATAATGTTTTGATTGGTCTGTATATATCATACTTTCCTTCGTCTGAACAGGATTTAAACAAACAATTTGTCACCGTAATAGCCTGCATATTTCCTTACTTTAAACTGTGATATTTTTAGTTAAAAATTGACTTCTATTGTTTAACCTCTTGTAAGTGTGATTTGAAAGGTATGCATTTTAATCAGATTGATTTTACCTATCACAATCTTACCTAGTAACCTCCTCTTGTACTCCTAAAAATAGTTCGATATATCCGCTTTTATTCCAGCTTCTGATGGATATTTTGCACACCAGTCAACCTATCTGAGGCTCGGTCTGTCATAAATAGTTGTTATTTAATAAATTACAAGAAATATGACTGTTTCTTTTTTTCTTTCAATTCAGGCAATTTAACTTTAAACAAGTGTTTTGATGGTCATTGAGCGACTTGTCGAGTTAAAGATTGATTGTCGAGTCGGTGAGTTAGTTGGCTGATCGTGATAGAAATCAACATCGTATTTTAGTGACACTTGGTTTTCAAAGTCTCTGGTAACTAACACAGTTTAGGTGTTATTATTTTTAACTTGTGTATAGTATTTTTGAATTTAGCTGTCAACACGTTGCGATGTTACTTCACGTAGTAATATTTGGATTTCTGTTGAAATATTGAAATATTCAGGGTGACCCTTGACGAATATTTTGTCGATAAAATTTACTTTGTATTTAAAAAGGTATCGAATTCAATATATATTTCAATTTTTGCAGTGATCTGGTCTAAAGTTATACGTGGATATTCTAGAGACTTATTGTTATAATTGTGAATATTCTACAGTACAGGCTTGTATATTATGTTTTTCACCAATGATTTGTTTTTGTGTATCGCTTCAATTCGTAGAATTCGTTACATGTGCTCCCAATAGTTTCTAATCTAAAACAGTGTATCGTTGTGAATTCTTGATTCAATGATTTTCTGTTGACAATTACTACGGATACCATCTTTAAATAGTGCATAAACATTTCCAAAGTTTATTCCACTTTTGTTTTTTTAAGATATTGTTACGATTCATTTTCCAGAAGTGAAATTTGGTATTTTGAAAGTTGTCCGAGTTGTCCTAAAAGAATATTTATATCTTGTGAAAGTGGTCTAAGTTATTTTGAAGGAGTACTTACTTAGATCTTTTGAAAGTGGCCCAAGTTGTCCTGTTTCCGTAACATTTCAGACAAAAATTTCATGTAACAAAAAGACTGAAGCTTTGGATCAATTAATCGTGTAAGATTCGTCTTCTGGATAGCGATTTCTATAGTTTTATGGAATATTTACAATTAACGTGAAGCATAACAACAATAGTTCTTGAATCTTGCTTCTGACTGATCACTGAATAAGTTTCTGAACTTCTGAAACAGTAGTGAATTTTGCCGTACACTCTCTACAGCTCCGATATTGACGATTCAAACACTGGATAATTTCATAGGCTCAAACTGGAATATACGTTCATGAAATGGTATGGGAATTGTAAATATCTGATCTGATTTCATCAACCACGTGATTCTGAAGACAGTCTGGAACTGTTATAACATCTAAAAGAATCTAAAAGAACAAGTCAGAAAATACCATGACTCCAGTGTATAGAAATACAACAGGGAATTGTTAAATAAAGTTTCTATGTCATGCGGATATACTCGTTTTTCTCAGCTATAACTTGTGTTCAATTCTTCCTCCAAATTCATTCGGGTAAGTTACATTTTTATAAAGCCCTATACTTAAGTTCATTTTCTTGCTGTGGCTCATCTACCATAGGGACTGTTAAAACCAAGTCCTAGGGCCCCATTCATCTTGTTGAGCTACTGGATACTTTAACTTCATAGTTAATAACATGATAACCTAAGTCTAAGTTGCCTGATAGCCGATGTTTTTCGGAAGAAAACCTAGTTGATGTCCTATCCTGTAAAGATAAAGTTTTCTAGTAACCTATATGACCTAGCTATGTTTTAACTTATATTTTGATGTGCTTCGCCATAATGTCCCTATGCTAAACTATGTAA
>NW_008710050.1:120862-126659 GCF_000327385.1 Lottia gigantea | reverse complement strand
CCCCCCCCCCCCCTTGCAGCCCCGAAAACAAGTTTTTCGGACAAAAATCTCACAACTATATTAGAAATTCGGGCAATCTCAGATATTTCGCCCCCCGCCTCGGACATAAACCTGGCTCCGCCACTGCATGTAATCAATTAAAATCTTGCAGATCCAAATCTCTGGCCGCTGTGATGTAGTAAATACAGGCAGTAAACATTAAACTTTGGATTTCAAGCATCACATGGAAAAAAACTGGCAACGTTTACAGTATTTAACCACAACCGACAAGCATCAGTCCTAACGACGAATTCATGGACATGGATTACGTCTTGTAGCTAACTTGTATCGTGAGAACTTAACCAAATCTTTATTTTAATATGTATATGCATGTAAAACGTCGCCAGCCTCTCGTGACTATAGAGGCGCCATAGTCTCAGGCCTCTCACGCAGCTTCTAAAAGGGTTCTCCCAAGAAAATTTTCGAAAATTTTATCGATTTGGTCCGTACTGACACACATTTTGTGGCAAAAAGGTCGAAGAATTATATTTGTATCCCTACTGGCACTGCCACTGAACGGTATTCTAAATATATATTATAAACAGTTAAAAAGTGGTTCTTTTCAATCAGGCTATGTTCTCTAACATGAAACGATTTCCAGGAATTCACGAAATAGCCAGGAATTATAATGGAAAGGAGAGGGAAATAGGATGACAACCTCTAATCTAAATATATTACAATACAGTTTACACAAAAACTCTATTATATTTCATTATTTATTTCTCAAAAAAACTTCGAAATTCTGTTTCCTTTATACGGAAGAAATTCTAAGAATTTTGTAATTTAAAAACTTGAATCTGATGTTTAAGATCTGATCCGGGAGTTAAAAGTTAAGTCTGAATACATCACGTTTAAACTCAGCTATCTAACCCATAATGTTTATTTCTCTGTTTACTTCAGACTAATATTAATAAACAAACAAATCATAGAATAAACAATAAACAAACTTGTAAACAATTCAAAATATAAACAATTTAATAAGCCGTTTCATCACGAATTATATAACTAATCAATTTTTATTTCTAGTTTAAATACAGTTATGTTGTTATACTGGGGTCAGTTTGAGTCAAATTTCATTTCTCTATTTCTATCAGTCTAACGTAATAGATAGTAAGACAAGGTTCAATAATTTGTTGAATTATCCTCTAATGGATTACAAGGATTTTAGAAAGATTTTTATAAGTATTTATGTGTACAAGGAATAGCATCGATTTGCATTTTTCACCCCCAAGTTTCGCGCAATTCTACAAAGACTAAGTTTTTTATAATTTATGACGTCACTTTCGCTAAGGTCCTATTTTTTGAAGCTTTTGTGATAGTTTTGTCATTTACGTTTAGGCATTTTTATTTTTACAGAAACATCAGGACAATCGGAATTATGTGAATAGAAATCATATATGCGCCTGATATATACATTACAAAAGAACCAGAAAACTGTAAGAATGTAAGCCCTGTAAGGTTGTCGAACAGGAGCTACAAAATTTGAAGAGGGTTGGAGGGCAAAGACAATTCTTTCAATATGTAAAGTGGTAATTTGAAAGTGGGTGGGGAAGGCGGCAAAAGCTACAAAAAAAGCAAAAGACTCCCCACACCCCCCTAAACGCCACAGTTTTTCTCTTCAAGACACAAGACGCCTTATCCCACACATCTATTAGTTTAGTTTTCAAGTTACCTTTAAAAAGAATTAAAGTTAAAAATATCGATGAAGAAACATGATATTTAGAATAGTTTAAAAAAGTTTAAATATTGAATGTTGATCTCTAGGCTTTTTCACTTGTTTACCTATTACATTCGAATCTTCTGTTTTTAACCGTATTCACAAAACCTTGTTTGTTCTTTAATTGTTCGACTAATGGCCGAATCGTGTCTCTAAATACCTTACATTTTACTTTGCTGTATAAAATTATAGAGTTGACATTTGTCTGCTAATTCCGAATTGGATAATGTAAATATTGTCTTAAAATCTTATATAAGATACAAAGAAAGTAAACTGTAAAACTGGTCTTAAAGGGAGAGATTCGCCATTTCGGGGGTTGACATGGGTCTTGAATTTATCTTAATAGTCTTTAGAAGTACAAGAAATGTTCGAAAATCTCACAATTCCTTCAAAATTACTTCAAATTAGGAATTTCACTTTCTTTTTCTATATTTGACAGTGTCAAGAAAAGACAAGTTGTCATTTTAACATTCAAACGCTGATAATTCTGGACAAACATGAATTTGAAGGCTCTAGTTTCGAGCCTTACAGTGGTGGTTCGTCCCATTATTTTCAAAACCACGGTGGAGAGACCAAAAATGCCCGCACGGAAGTTTGAAATTGAAAATCGATGTGCCTTTTATGGTTGATCTTCGCGGTCCAAAGGTAATCTGGGGATTTCATATTGATAAAGTTAGTGTCCAACTTGAATCTAGTTCAAATGATCTAGAAACAAACCGACTTCAAACTGTCGATATTATTGATAATCTTGAAGGATTAACAACATTTCACTGGATTTAGTCCTCACAAAACATTTCTTGTTCATATCGAATCGATAGAAATATTAGAAACAATCAAGTGTCCAATCTTAAGTTAACTGTTAAACTGGAGAATGGTTTGGCTCTAACCGTATTTCTGGCCACATATTCTCGAAACGATCTTAGCACTAGGATGTCCTAGAACCAATGTTAGAAGATAATAACCTAGGACATCCTAGAATCAATGTTAGAAGGTAAGAACCTAGGAAATCCTAGCCAACGTTAACGTCTTCCAACGTGCACCCTCAAGCCCCCTTCCCAATTTTCGTGGATTTCGAGACATTCTATGAGAAGCTTGATGCCTACACAGAGCTACCCTATTTTAAAATCCATCCTCGACAAATCCCCCTCCCACCCCTATTGAGTCAGTCTGGCCCCTATTCGTATCCCAAGTCTCGGTGGGCTGGCACCGCCAATGAAATAAAATGAGGTTTAACGTCCTTCTTAGGCTAATGAAGACGGACAAAACCACGCGGTATTAAATAAGGGAAATTATACCAGGACCTAAGCCCATTCTGAAACAGAAAGTAGGATGTAAAACGTTTTTCGTCACACACTAAGTATTGTATTCATTGAATGAATATGATATATAAATCAAATCAAATTGTGATTGATGTGTCAAATTCACTTTGTAGTTTATTTGGTGTACGTGTTCGATTTAATTTTATAGATACACAAGAAAAAACAATTTTGCCTTTTTATGTCTGAGCAAGGTCATTGAAATATCGAATTTTGCCCTTTCTTATTTAAGTGAATTTAAAATAAAACTTCAAAATAGTTCTGGTAATCTTTGAACGACATTAGCAAACATTATCATCTTAAAATTTGTTTTTACAGAGAACAATTTAAAAAAAATATAGGACATTTTCGGTTGAAAATTCTGGGAGGAAAGCGTGTTTCTTTTCAATGTAAACTGTATATTTATCAACGCAAGGTGATTCTAAGATTATCAATACCCTATTGAAGTTTATATTCAAATACACTGAGATAAACTGGGGGCTTTATTCAATATACCTACTAACTTCCTCAGACATTAAATATTTCTTTAAATTTATTACATACAAATCTGTACAAGCAAGACAATTCCATGATTCAAAATCTCGTTCAAAGTATGGCAAAATCAGGAGTAAAAGTTGTATAGTAGTGGTCTCCTCAAGAGAAAAGTACCATCAGGTGTTCTATATGATATGTACTAACAGGTAAATTATTCTCTTATTCCGACTCTCCTATAAGCCGGTTTGATCAAATGTAACAAGAATAGGTTTGTAATTAATTACCAGGTATAATATTATTTTAGTGTGTTGTCTTTGAATATAATGTATGTATTATACAGAATATCATATATCCCGAATCACGATCAGTCCATTAAGTAAAACGTTTAACCGTCACTGTCCTAAAAATGCTGAAATTTAGAAATTTTCTGATATAATACAGAATTAAAACGTATTTTTAAACCTATTTTATTTATAACTCTATGAATTACATACAAAATCAATAAATAAACAGTAAAATATTATAACAAAATTGATGGATGTTTTCTTGCTGTCATTTTTTAAGACATAACTTCTATTTTGATGTATTAATTTGGACATTTCTCTTGTGGCTTTGACATGAATCAAATGGTGTGAATGAATGAATGAATGAATGAATGAATGAATGAATGAATGAATGAATGAATGAATGAATGAATGAATGAATGAATGAATGAAGCGCCATGTATCGTCCCTTCCTGGTTTAAATGGATATAAACGTTATAAAGACAGTTGGAAATCGAAAAGGAGAAGGCTAATGCCACTATCCTTGCACAATTACCCTCATTGCACACTGCATGGCGTTGCTGGTGTCCATCAGCCCACATGGTACAGTGGAATAAGACGCCAAACTCCATTCATTGAATTGTTGTGTTTTGGTACATTAGTGTTGAATTTTAAACGTGTTTGTGTAGTAAACATATCATCTCTGTTTTAACTTGAACATTCTTTAAAGATTTTAACAACTTTTAAATCCCCTGGCGTGATGGTCGAATTCTTGTACTAAAAGAGTAAATAAACCAAAAGGAAAGAGAGTTTGTTACTGGGCGTAATGAGATATCTGGAGGTTGGAGATGCTATAACAATCCAATGTTTATAATTTTCATCTTCCAGAGATACCTCAATTTCGGTTTTTATTGAATACTCTTTCAATTAAAGTAATATGAAGGCCTCTTTAGATTTCACTATCAACCGATCACTATCTTACATAACACACACCCAAATAGAAATCTTTGAAATTTTATACTTTTTACCTCATGATGTTTGTAAATGAAGCGATTTGATTGGATTGTACGCTTGTGAATACAGCCAATCAGAGGCCTCGACAGAAATTCTGTGAAAACAAATTCACAATATTTACAGACTCTCTGTCGAGGGCTTGGATTGGCTGCATTCTTTAGAGCACAATCCAACCAACCGCTTAATAGTCGCTTTTGCTATAGCTTGAAAATCTGAAGATGTAGTTTGTAATAGCTTGACACTGTGAAGATGAAGTTTGTAATAGTTTGACATTGTGAAGATGTAGTTTGTAATAGCTTGACATTGTGAAGATGTAGTTGGTAATAGTTTGACATTGTGAAGATGAAGTTGGTAATAGTTTGACATTGTGAAGATGAAGTTGGTAATAGTTTGACATTGTGAAGATGTAATTGGTAATAGCATGACATTGTGAAAATGTGGTTTGTAATAGCTTGACATTGTGAAGATGTAGTTTGTAATAGCATGACATTGTGAAGATGTAGTTTGTAATAGATTGACATTGTGAAGATGAAGTTTGTAATAGAATGACATTGTGAAGATGTAGTTTGTAATAGCTTGACATTGTGAAGAGGAAGTTTGTAATAGATTGACATTGTGAAGATGAAGTTTGTAATAGCATGACATTGCGAAGATGTAGTTTGTAATAGCTTGACATTGTGAAGATGAAGTTTGTAATAGCTTGACATTGTGAAGATGAAGTTTGTAATGACTTGACATTGTGAAGATGAAGTTTGTAATAGCTTGACATTGTGAAGATGTAGTTTGTAATAGCGTGACATTGTGAAGATGTAGTTTGTAATAGATTGACATTGTGAAGATAAAGTTTGTAATAGCATGACATTGTGAAGATGTAGTTTGTAATAGCTTGACATTGTGAAGAGGAAGTATGTAATAGATTGACATTGTGTAGATGAAGTTTGTAATAGTATGACATTGAGAAGATGTAGTTTGTA
>NW_008710050.1:107891-119127 GCF_000327385.1 Lottia gigantea | reverse complement strand
ATGCCAAAATTCTGGAGTACCGGTATTTAAAGATGGGTTTTCTTATTTTTTACTGTCAAATAAAGCAAACTATTTCATTAATTGGTGTTTGTAATGAATTATAATGTATTCTTAATCATATTATTATGTTCTTATTGCATATAATTAAGAGTTTTAACCAACCATAAATGTCCATGTACGTAGTCTGGATAAACAAAAAATGACCTTTTGACCTTTCTTGATCGGCCACTCATTGGCAATTCTCTTCTAATTTAGCCAATTATGATTAGTCATTAGAACACCTCTACTTTCTATTCATATAAGTATTAGCATTTCCATTTTCATAAATAAGAATAAGGGAACCTATCTTTAAAGGTGTAATGTTATAGAATATTGACATTTTTGCTATTTAAAATCGTTACGCCTTACTAAAAGGTTCTAAAATCGTTCTTGTGAATCGCCTTCAACGATCTGTTCTAAAACAATACATCAACGTGTTTGAAGGGGATCAGAGAGTAGACATGAGTTGATTTCTAAGAGATAAAGCTTAGGACATCATTCTCTAGAAGTTTGTGTCTATTTTCCGTTAATTTGATCAACTATATTTTCAATCTAATTCAACATAAAATCAGACTGCCCGTTTAAGGAGCATAATAATATATTCGTGCAGTTATTTTATAGTCGTCCTTTAAACTATGATATGATATATGGTGTATCTAACTTATTCAAACCACGTGATGTTATAATTCAATATAGTTAAGCAATAAAATATTTCCATACCCGAGGCGAGTCATGACCAAAACTAATCCATCTTCCGACCAATGTACATGATATTGTTTATATTGATTTTGGTTATTTATTAGTAATTTGTTGTCGCACACCCGGGTCAAATCAAAATTTAGCTATTGGTTGCTCCGCAGCAGCTGTTGGCGTATATCATATTACACTGTACAATGATTTCCTTTTTGAAATTGTATAAAAAAATAAAACAAAACCGATGGTTGGCCAATATTTCATTTACATCCTTCCAAAGCCCAACCGACAATACCTTGACATGTTATATCAGTTTTCTTCGGGTAAAGGCAACAAAATTATGATCTTGTTGTTGGGCTTTTTTTAGGACGAGAGTAATTTCTGGTTCTAAGCACAAAAATACAGCCTTTATTGAAGCCAATCCGGTGTTTTCTTGGCCGAAACGCAGAGTATTAAAGTGTTGGTGTTGTGATTATCTGTGTTTTTCTATCTATTATTTCTAGGGGCATGCTAACTATCACACTGGTACTAGTTATTTCTCTATACAGTGTCATGAAGGAGACATAAAGCCACATTACATTATAGTAAGTGAATACAGTATCTCAATGCTACCATTAAAGTGATTCGGAAGGGGTTTCTCTTTCCGACGTTTGTAAACACCATAACTGTAGAGGCGATCGATGTAATTCCTATTAAACCAATTGATACTTGCTTTACTGGCCTCATCATTATTTTTTCAGAAATTTCTATAACAGGATCCACGTGTGTCAGACGGACAATCTTAGGCAAATGAGGTGGCTCCGTTGTACATACTAAGACAACAAAACCTCGTTGAGATCCCTCTGGTTGGGTGATTCAAATCCAAACAAGCAAGACAATCAAAAACCTCGTCCACAAAATGGCAAAATCGTAGGTAGTATAGTAGTGGACTCCTCCAAAGAGTACCATCAGGTGTTTCGAAAAGAGTAAGCATGTTCTGGTCTAGAGGAACAGGGTCTACCTGTATTCTATTCTATTCAAGGTGCCAAAGAATGCCCAATCCAGATCTGAAAGTTTATATGATTTAGTTTGGAGGGGATGGGTACATGGCACAAATCAACGGAATACGCCATTTCTCGCACTCATTATAAAAACATTTCGAAATCGTTTCTTCATTGGCTGATTTCTAGAAACACAATTTTTGAAAGGTGTTATCGAAACACCTGATGGTGCATGTACTTCTCTTTTGAGGAGTTCACACTACTATAAAACTTTTACTCTCTAATTCGCCATGTTCGTGTACGAGATTTTTGATTCAATTGACTTGCTTGTTTGGATTTCTATTTGTGTTGTGAAATGTGTTCAAATCTTAAAATGATCAATGAACAGTAAAAGCCTTCAGTAACACGTGATCTTGTTTTTAGAAAGGAAGTGTCTATAAAGGAAATATCAAGTATAATCTAGATACTGTAGAGAAGCAGGTCGAGGACCTGACAGATAGTTTAAGAAGGGAGACAACTCTATATAAGCTAGTACGAGATACCGAACAGTATACTGATCATCAGTCAGGTGAGGATTGATAATTAATTGGTTATATACCTTGACTATCTACTCTATATATTGACATCAGGCAACGGCTTCATCATACGAATAATTGATTGGTTGAATAATGTTATTAGAAGAAGACAACGATAGAAAACGTGTTAGATTACAATGGAGACAAATATCAGAAATTGAAATCAAATTTAAATCTTATGGGATATTGAAAATCTGGACCACCATTGTCGAAGGAACGCTCCGTATTCGACCCTTCTCAGAGTCTCAGAGACATATGTTTTTCAATTTGTCATTGGCTATTTTACCCTTGTTAACCAATTCAAAACTTTGGGACTTCAGCTTTTTTTTTAAACCCATTTTCCTTATCAAGAATGTCGTACAGAAGTTTTCTAACAGCTTCAGCATAAAAAGCATAGCGAACTTTGAAATTTTGCGTAACGTTGTACGTAAAATTTTGGCATTAAAAAATCAACGGCTGGATTTTTTCAGTTCAAGCTTTCAGATACGCTATGGGATACATTTCTGAAGATTTTGGTTTATAGTTTTCATAAATTTCGACCTACAAAAAAAGGAGGAATATAAATTTAAGCAGCAGATAATATAATAAAAGAAACCAGAACAGGAACAATGAATTATTAAAAAGATTTGGACAAGAAATAAGAGTGTTGAATTTTACTAATGGTTAAGCGAAAGATCAATTCACTATATTCCTTTTCTGTCAGTTATATTTTTATGTTGAATGTTTGTTTTATGTTAAGTTACCTTTTTAGAATCCTTTTTCTAAGCAGATTATCAGAGGCTACATGCCAGGACGACGAGATATCTGATACAGAAGGTGAAGAGACGAAGAAAACGATCCAGTTTAAAAGAAATATTTCTAGATGTACTAGTGGTTACTGATTATGCTATTTATAAAGAGTGAGTTTTGATTAAAAAACTCAAAGACAAGAATCAAATATTCTTAATCTTCGCACGTCTTTACAGCCAATCCTCTTTTTAAGGATCTTCCATGAATCACGTCTATCCGTCCAGAACTATGTCAAAACAGATTTGGGCCACACGCCTCCTATACCATTTCGGGCAAAAATCTCATAACTAGGTTTCAAATTTGGGCAACCTCAGGTATTCTGTCCTGTGATCTTAAGAATATCTACCGAGGACTTTCGTTGTATTTACTGGCCTACAAAGCAATTAATTCGCTGTATTTCTTGATACATACAAAAATAGTGGATAGTGCAGTCAAGGTGTCAAGGTATACGACACAGTTGTCAATGTTACTGCTTCTTCTTTGTGTGTTTTTCCAATGATAGAATTTATAATATGTTCTGTCTGATATTTTCAGATGGATGGTGAGAGAGAATGATATTAATAATAAAACTAAAGACAATATCAGAAGATATTTCTCTCATATTATCAACGGGGTACTTAACTTCAGTTTATCCATTTTATTTTTTATAGATCATTTTCCGAGAGTCGCATTACTTATTTGGTATTTATCATTAATCTTTGGGCTGATTTCTCTGCTGGTGGACATGACTGTTTCCGAGGTTATTTGTCAACCTTATAATTGCTTAAGGCGTTTGCTTCAAATTCCTTCATTCTCTTACAAAATACCAGCTCTGGAGAGGGCAGAAATTTGATTGGTTTATGCAAGGTTAAGTCAAAAGGTTATTTTGACGAATGTCTAAGAGGCCTGCCTTTAGACACTTACTGAAGTGGCTAAATTAAAAACTATTCAGAACACGGAACGAAAGTTTGGTCTAATTTATTCTGACTGTATAGAAATGATTTCACAAGAGATGAGTTGGAGAAATCAACGTACATGAATTCTGTTATTTGTCAGTTTTCAGTCACAAACTGATCTCTTTTCCAGTCCAAATTGAATGATTTATTCAAAATAAAAATGATTATAAACTGTAATATGTTTCAGGTCAGTGCCCGGTATAAATCTATGGCGTCCACAATAAAAATCAACATCAGATTGGTTGGTATTATTATAGCTGATGTAAGTATATATCACTTCTCAATGTATTCACCAATCTTCCACCATTTCGGTGAATTGTGTACATCCTTGTATGAAAAACTTCCTGACTGAGAATTGATATATTTCCTCATGTGTAAAGTCCATTAGGCTACCAATGTTTCGCCATACTGTTATTTTGATTTCCGGTTTCGTTTGATGTTTGGATTGTTAGAGCTTGGTCTTTCGTTTTTAATTTCATAGAACAATCTATTCCTTAGAAACCAGGCCCACAGGGTCAAAGAGGACAATGCCCCTCCCCCCTATTGCACTTGTCTTCAGGGTTTAACCGGTGTGACACAACAGCATGATATATTACCTGTCAAAATTGATTTAAAAAATGAAAATTGAATTTCACACGCTTACAATAAACACGAGAAAATGTGTTAAATGGAGAAATATTTTGAGGTCTCTAAACAATCTGTCAAATTTAACAGAGTTTAATCTTAATCAACTTGTTTAAATATAATAGGTGTGACACCTTCTGCTGGAGCATTGTTAACAAATTCGTTTGTATAGTATGTATATTAAAGTCAAGCGATTGTGTCTTCAATGCCCGACCATGTCCATCAGTCAGTGGTTCCTTAAATATCAGAAAAAATATCCACGAGAATATGATCTCACTCTCTCAGACTTTGGTTGAACTTGGGTTAGGTTGGGTAACACAAAACAGGGACGTGTGGCGGGGGTAAATAGGAATGGTGTCAAAAACAAGTGTTAGCAAAATCCCTTCCTGTTTGATCATTACGTGCAGTAGATATACCTGGATACATGAGTCAGGTTTAAAACGTCAGTGAAGTTGTTTGATCATTACGTGCAGTAGATATACCTGGATACATGAGTCAGGTTTAAAACGTTAGTGAAGTTGTTTGATCATTACGTGCAGTAGATATACCTGGATACACGAGTCAGGTTTAAAACGTCAGTGAAGTTGTTTGATCATTACGTGCAGTAGATATACCTGGATACACGAGTCGGGTTTAAAACGTCAGTGAAGTTGTTTGATCATTACGTGCAGTAGATATACCTGGATACACGAGTCGGGTTTAAAACGTCAGTGAAGTTGTTTGATCATTACGTGCAGTAGATATACCTGGATACACGAGTCAGGTTTAAAACGTCAGTGAAGTTGTTTGATCATTACGTGCAGTAGATATTTTCGGACTATCCTGTTCAACGCCGGATTCCATTCACATCTAACGCCAGTTTGCTGCCACAACCAACCCTCTTTACCTCTGAAATTTAATTCCTCCGTCCACACTGGCGTTTTTAGGAAAAATTAGTTGAGGAGTACGAGCAGGGGCCACACAAATTTTTCCAGGGGGGGGGGGGGGACTATGCTTTCACTAGGTAAATTGATAAAGATTTTGAAAGTGGAGAGGGGGGGGGGGGGCGTGGGCAAAGCCGGGCCAGCCTCTTTTCTGGTCCCTCCGTAGAAACGCCACTGTCCGTCCATGTTCATGTAATTACTATTCAGATGTTGAATCCAATCGTTGTAGAGTTCAGAGACAGCCCCGTGGACAGAACGACATAAAGAGAAGGTAGAATCTAGATATGAAGTAGACGCTGATATCGTACTAGAAGCTTTAAAACATTGGGTTATTAACTCTACTGATATACCACCACATGATCACGTCATGTTGTTTACTGGGTAAGCTTCCTTGACTTTTCTTCAGTGTAATTTATAAGTAACTCCTCACAGGCTTAAGCTTGCTATGAAACATTGAAATGAAATGAATTGAGTTTTACTTGCTATGAAACATTGAAATGAAATGAATGGAGTTTTACTTGCTATGAAACATTGAAATGAAATGAATTGAGTTTTACTTGCTATGAAACATTGAAATGAAATGAATGGAGTTTTACTTGCTATGAAACATTGAAATGAAATGAATGGAGTTTTACTTGCTATGAAACATTGAAATGAAATGAATTGAGTTTTACTTGCTATGAAACATTGAAATGAAATGAATGGAGTTTTACTTGCTATAAAACATTGAAATGAAATGAATTGAGTTTTACTTGCTATGAAACATTGAAATGAAATGAATTGAGTTTTACTTGCTATGAAACATTGAAATGAAATGAATTGAGTTTTACTTGCTATAAAACATTGAAATGAAATGAATGGAGTTTTACTTGCTATAAAACATTGAAATGAAATGAATGGAGTTTTACTTGCTATGAAACATTGAAATGAAATGAATGGAGTTTTACTTGCTATGAATAATTGAAATGAAATGAATGGAGTTTTACTTGCTATGAGTAATTGAAATGAAATGAATGGAGTTTTACTTGCTATTATGGATTATCTTACTTTCTCGATTGCTAGTGGTATTGAACGAGACAACAAAGGGTACTACGTTATGATGAATATTTAGTCCTATTGGTCGTGTTAAACTCAGTATCTTTATTTAGTTTCTGTTGAAAATCAATTTCTATGTGCTCAATTAGAGGTTAGGATAAGATCGGCTGATAAATGCCCGTCCATGTTGGAATAATTAGAAACAGGCTTGTCTTTCTTTAATTTGATAAATGAAAATTTTTTCTACATTTCAAATTTGAATATAGAATTCTCTCCCTTTATGCAGGTATGATCTATTTGGTAATGATAATGGTTTTAGATTTAACTATACCACTGGTTTAGCCTATATTGGTACGATGTGTCAAGGTGATGGACGGAGTGTGTCTATAGTAGAAGATCATGGAGGTTTTCAGAGTGTTGGAACTGCTACACATGAGATAGGTCACAGGTAATCAGCATTGGCTCAGATGAGTGGGGGCTTGTGGTCTTAGAGCAATCGTTCCCAACCTTTTTCAGCCTTCACACCCCTGGAGCAATCAAAAAATTTTTGTTTCATCCACATTTTCAGCATGTGTTGATGTGAGGTGCTCTCTCAATTCAAAATAAATCCTTCACCTACATCAGTTGGCCACACCCCGGACACCCTAGTCCCACATCACAGGTTGGGAACCGGGATCTTAAAGGCCTCTCTCCCAGGATTTCTTAGTCGTTGACTGGGGCGTAGAATGGGTGTTCTGTGGGTTTATTTTGATGTCACGAAGTGCTGCTTAACAGGCAAGCCGTTTAATATAGATAGATTCCAAGATCGTCTGTCCTCTTTACAGCTGGACATCTGAAACAATGATCGTCTGTCCCCTTTACAGCTGGGACATCTGAAACAATGATCGTCTGTCCCCTTTACAGCTGGGACATCTGAAACAATGATCGTCTGTCCCCTTTACAGCTGGGACATCTGAAACAATGATCGTCTGTCCCCTTTACAGCTGGGACATCTGAAACAATGATCGTCTGTCCCCTTTACAGCTGGGACATCTGAAACAATGATCGTCTGTCCCCTTTACAGCTGGAATATCTGAAACAATGATCGTCTGTCCCCTTTACAGCTGGAATATCTGAAACAATGATCGTCTGTCCCCTTTACAGCTGGGATATCTGAAACAATGATCGTGCTGGGATATCTGAAACAATGATCGTCTGTCCCCTTTACAGCTGGGACATCTGAAACAAGATCGTCTGTCCCCTTTACAGCTGGGACATCTGAAACAAGATCGTCTGTCCCCTTTACAGCTGGGACATCTGAAACAATGATCGTCTGTCCCCTTTACAGCTGGGACATCTGAAACAATGATCGTCTGTCCCCTTTAAAGCTGGGATATCTGAAACAATGATCGTCTGTCCCCTTTACAGCTGGGACATCTGAAACAATGATCGTCTGTCCCCTTTACAGCTGGGACATCTGAAACAATGATCGTCTGTCCCCTTTACAGCTGGGACATCTGAAACAATGATCGTCTGTCCACTTTACAGCTGGGACATCTGAAACAATGATCGCCTGTCCCCTTTACAGCTGGGACATCTGAAACAATGATCGTCTGTCCCTTTACAGCTGGGATATCTGAAACAATGATCGTCTGTCCCCTTTACAGCTGGTTGATCTAAACAAAACAGTTCGTCCTGTCGTTCAAGCTCCAGAAAGCTTTGGTCATGATCAATTTAAGGCGCGACTCTTCTCCATTTCAGTCTAGGAGCGGACCACGATGGTACCAACAACACGTGCTCGTCAAAAAATAGATACATCATGGCGGGCCAATCATTTAATGAAACGTCTAATAATGCCTTCAATCCCTGGACTTTTTCCAGATGTTCTATCAAATATTTTACAGATTACATCAACTCAATCGGTGATTCTATGTAAGTAAAAGTGCTACAGTGGCGGCAGTCGCCCCTCTCGCAGCCCCGAAGGCAAGTTTTTCGAGCAAATCTCTCATAAACAGGTTAGAAATTCGGGCAACCTCGGATATTTCACCCCCTCCTCCCTCGGACGTAAACGAATTATATCATCTTCACAATGTCAATCTATTACTTCCTCTTAACTGCAAATGTCACGTTTCTTGTATCAAAGAAAGTAGCGATTTGGTTGATATGTATGCCAGTATACAGCCAATCCGAATCATCGACAGAAAGGGTGTAAACACTAAACCACTATGTTTACTGTCTCTACTGGAACTGATGGGATCAGATTTGTCGGCTAATGATGTTAGTGTTTGCAGTTTATACTAATTTTTATTGTCATTTTTGCGAACCATTAAGTCCATATTTCACAATTAACAAAACGTTTCTATTACAGAAAACAGCGACAATGTTTGCTGAATAAAATAGAGGTAGATGTAACATTACCGGATGTGATTGATGATCAACCAGGCCAGGAGTTCACGCCTGATCAACAATGTACCAATATATATGGTAATACATCTTATTTATGTAGGGTAAGTCCTAGAGTTCTGTTTTTCTCATTTACCTTTTCATTAGATATACGTGGACTCTTCGTAGGGGGTGGGGATACCTCAATACCAAACAAATGTTACATGTATCAGTTCAAATCAGATGTCTATGTGATGATTTTTAACACAAATGGCGTCAAATAATCAACAAATTGTCTTTTAGGGTACATCATTTGGGCTTGGTGAATCTATCTGTAAGGCGATGTTCTGTAGAAATCCCCACACTACTAGAAAATGTGTTCTTCACAGTGCGGCTGAGGGTACGTCGTGTGGGGATCGCAAGGTAGGTCATTGTCTCGTGATTATTTTAACTGAAATTTAAACAAAAAATACTGTACCACACAGAAATTGCCAATCACAATCGACCGAGCAATAATTTGATTCTGAAAAAAGTAGATAAAGCCAGATGAAGATTGATTGTAGCATTCCTAAAATAAAACCAACAATATAGCAATATGGCAATATAGCAATAATATATCAATATAGCAACAATATAGCAAGATAGCAACAATATAGCAATATAGCAACAATATAGCAATATAGCAACAATATAGCAACAATATAGCAGCAATATAGCAACAATATAGCAATATAGCAATATAGCAATATAGCAATAATATATCAATATGGCAACAATATAGCAATATAGCAACAATATAGGAATATAGCAGCAATATAGCAATATAGCAACAATATAGCAACAATATAGCAATAATATATCAATATAGCAACAATATAGCAATATAGCAACAATATAGCAATAATATAGCAATATAGCAATATAGCAACAATATAGCAATATAGCAACAATATAGCAATTCTGAGACCCCTCGACATCTCTTGATGCGATTTTACGGTTGGCTTGCTTAATTTGATATGCATAAAGAAGGATTCACAAAGCCAAAATGTTAATTTGATATATTTGAGGTTTGCTTTGGTTATTTTTTTAAATCTTAAGTTATTTTTCAGTGGTGTCATCAAGGTCATTGTGTTTACTCAAAATTAGCACCGTCCAGACAAGGTGAGGTATTGTGTTATTTAACAAAGACAAAGACATATAATTGTCCGGATATGGGAGTCATAATTCGGTTTTAAAATAATTCTGTCTTTTTAGTTTGATTTTCTTTGGTGCATATTGGCCTTTATTTACAGGCTGTGTATCCATCGACTTTTGAAATAAGCTAGACTGATGTCGCTGTCGTTGCAATGTGTTCTTCATTGCTCACAGGATGCTGATGCCCGTCTCCATTAGCCCAATCATATACAGAAAAAATAGAACGTAAAACTCCAATCATTCATCTCTATCAACAGCTGGGTGTATATTTGGGGATCAAGCTGGAGTGATATTTGAAGGTAAAACATGTGATATGTTACTGAAGGAATCCCCGGGGTACTGTTATATACAATCATTCTGGGATAGATGCTGTCAATCCTGTTATTCACTACAAACTGGTGTTAAAGGTAATATAATATATCTGTTAGTAGCGTATATAAACCACATATTCTTTACAATGTCAAGTTATTACGAGCTTTTAAACAATAGCCACTTTTCTTGGAAGTTTGTTAGGGAGGGTCACAGAATTGTCAAGGGGAGGGGCAGACAGAATCAGTTATTAAAAAACTCGTTGATAAAAAATTGAGACTGCGGAAGGGGTGGGGAGCAAAGTCGAGCCAGAGAAATTTATGTGGGCCACCCCTCTCACCCTCTCTGTTTATATATATAAGATCATTAAGATACATAGAATATGTGGAGCGTAAAATCCATTTGAATTTACAGGTTGTGAGTTCGGTGATAAAGTCCTACACTGTAAGAAAGCTAACTGTGGACAGAATGTAAGTAACGGCACGCTGTATGATATAGATTGCTGTGGGACGTGTAGCTACAAAGAACACCAAGCGACTACTGTATCCTCGATAGAAACCACAGCGGCTACAGTTTCAACCAACAAAGCCTGTGAGGATACCACCTTCTATAACAGAACCTGCTCAAACTATCTGCAGTTGAATGGTAAACTGGAATGCTACAAGAGACAAGTCTATGAGAAATGTTGTCAGTCATGTTCTAAGATGCGAGCTCGTAACGATGGTATGTAGTAAAGGGGGGCCCTCACGCCATAGTCATTACCAGTTGTGTATGGTAGC
>NW_008710050.1:104508-106224 GCF_000327385.1 Lottia gigantea | reverse complement strand
ATCTTTAGTGAAAAAAATAGATGGATTCAGATTCAAGTGAATATATGTATCTAATTTTTAATTACAAATTGACAGTATTTTACTTTCTCTAAGTCGAGAATAAAGTTTTAAGCAGGCAAGTAGGAAGTAAAATGGTAACTATTTAGTGTACATAGTTTTTGTAAACCATAAGGATAAAGTTTTTTTTTAATTCGGCATGCTTAACTTAGTTAATTGATTAACTCTGTTTGTAAATCATTTCGTTAAACAAGACTTACATATAATATATATAGCTACTGTTTTGTTATTAAAGAGATTATGATTATCAGAGACACTTACTGCATCATTATGGCTCTTGCAATTCCACTAAAAGTAAGCGTTTATGATGTCATTATTGCAAAATGTGTCATTAATATATAAGAACCTTTGAGAGTCGTGACGTCATAAAACGCATAGTTTGAGTGGAATTGCAAGAACTACAACCCACCCCCTTCCCCATCCTGGCCACTTCGCCTAAGTAGTTGGACCACTACTGATTAGATTTGTTTGGTGTAATATTTTCACTAGAGAAGTTAACTAATGTATAAGATGTGTTTGGTGTAATATTCTCACTAGAGATGTTAACTAATGTATAAGATGTGTTTGGTGTAATATTCTCATTAGAGAAGTTAACTAATGTATAAGATTTGTTTGGTGTAATATTCTCACTAGAGAAGTTAACTAATGTATAAGATTTGTTTGGTGTAATATTCTCACTAGAGAGGTTAACTAATGTATAAGATTTGTTTGGTGTAATATTCTCTCTAGAGATGTTAACTAATGTATAAGATTTGTTTGGTGTAATATTCTCACTAAAGAAGTTAACTAATGTATGAGATTTGTTTGGTGTAATATTCTCACTAGAGATGTTAACTAATGTATAAGATTTGTTTGGTGTAATATTCTCACTAGAGATGTTAACTAATGTATAAGATTTGTTTGGTGTAATAGTCTCACTAGAGATGTTAACTAATGTATAAGATTTGTTTGGTGTAATAGTCTCACTAGAGATGTTAACTAATGTATAAGATTTGTTTGGTGTAATATTCTCACTAGAGAAGTTAACTAATGTATAAGATTTGTTTGGTGTAATATTCTCACTAGAGAAGTAAACTAATGTATAAGATTTGTTTGGTCTAATATTCTCACTAGAGAAGTTAACTAATGTATAAGATTTGTTTGGTGTAATAGTCTCACTAGAGATGTTAACTAATGTATAAGATTTGTTTGGTGTAATATTCTCACTAGAGATGTTAACTAATGTATAAGATTTGTTTGGTGTAATATTCTCACTAGAGAAGTTAACTAATGTATAAGATTTGTTTGGTGTAATATTCTCACTAGAGAAGTTAACTAATGTATAAGATTTGTTTGGTGTAATATTCTCACTAGAGAAGTTAACTAATGTATAAGATTTGTTTGGTGTAATATTCTCACTAGAGATGTTAACTAATGTATAAGATTTGTTTGATGTAATATTCTCTCTAGAGAAGTTAACTAATGTATAAGATTTGTTTGGTGTAATATTCTCACTAGAGAAGTTAACTAATGTATAAGATTTGTTTGGTGTAATATTCTCACTAGAGAAGTTAACTAATGTATAAGATTTATTTGGTGTAATATTCTCACTAGAGAAGTTAACTAATGTATAAGATTTATTTGGTGTAATATTCTCACTAGAGAAGTTAACTAATGTAT
>NW_008710050.1:83738-104458 GCF_000327385.1 Lottia gigantea | reverse complement strand
GAAAGAATATTAGACGTATACAGTTCAGTTCAGCAACTTACTATAATCACCTATCATATGAATATTAGACGTTTAGTTCGTCTACAATTTAGAGAAATTATTTTACAATGTACATCTTTAGTGAAAAAAATAGATGGATTCAGATTCAAGTGAATATGTGTATCTAATTTTTAATTACAAATTGACAGTATTTTACTTTCTCTAAGTCGAGAATAAAGTTTTAAGCAGGCAAATAGGAAGTAAAATGGCAACTATTTAGTGTACATGTACATAGTTTTTGTAAACCATAAGGATAAAGTTTTTTTTTAATTCGGCATGCTTAACTTAGTTAAATTGATTAACTCTGTTTGTAAATCATTTCGTTAAACAAGACTTACATATAATATATATAGCTACTGTTTTGTTATTAAAGAGATTATGATTATCAGAGACACTTACTGCATCATTATGGCTCTTGCAATTCCACTAAAAGTAAGCGTTTATGATGTCATTATTGCAAAATGTGTCATTAATATATAAGAACCTTTGAGAGTCGTGACGTCATAAAACGCATAGTTTGAGTGGAATTGCAAGAACTACAACCCACCCCCTTCCCCACCCTGGCCACTTCGCCTAAGTAGTTGGACCACTACTGATTAGATTTGTTTGGTGTAATATTCTCACTAGAGATGTTAACTAATGTATAAGATTTATTTGGTGTAATATTCTCACTAGAGAAGTTAACTAATGTATAAGATTTGTTTGATGTAATATTCTCACTAGAGAAGTTAACTAATGTATAAGATGTGTTTGGTGTAATATTCTCACTAGAGAAGTTAACTAATGTATAATATTTGTTTGGTGTAATATTCTCACTACAGAAGTTAACTAATGTATAAGATGTGTTTGGTGTAATATTCTCACTAGAGAAGTTAACTAATGTATAAGATTTGTTTGGTGTAATATTCTCACTAGAGAAGTTAACTAATGTATAAGATGTGTTTGGTGTAATATTCTCACTAGAGAAGTTAACTAATGTATAAGATTTGTTTGGTCTAATATTATCTCTAGAGATGTTAACTAATGTATAAGATTTGTTTGGTCTAATATTCTCTATTAGTGCTAGAGCCAGTTAACAGTTCTTATAACAGTAATCGTTATAGTGTGGGGGTACCTCTATAACCACAAACATTGATCCTCTCTCCCCCTCCCATGGGCCACTCCCCCAATTCAGTAGTAGACTACTTTTATGTAGTGATTAATATAAATGACTGTATTTCAGAGATATCAAGAGTTTTTATGGTTACCGTACCCGTTTTCTGTCTACTCTACCAATGCGTATTGATATGTAGTTTTTACCGTAACGTTCCAGTAATACCCGAATCATTAGTTTTTGTCTGTAAATTTGAACATTATCCTGATATACATCTCGAGTTTAAATTTATTGGACTGATGAACTCACTAATAAAAATATGATCTCTGTCCAGTGGCGTTTTTTACTGGGGGGAAGGGTAGGGGGTGGGCTATGGGATCTCCTTTGTATTGCAAGGATAGTCGTCTTACAGGTTATACTGTACAAATAATGTAGAACACAGTTACGGTAATATATATGAGTTACGTCCCTTGTTACAACATGCGTTGATATATGATAAGACTCCATTGTCAAAGCTTATATATATTTTTAAAAACTGAAACAGAATATTAGTTTTGAAAGATTAAAGAATGAAATAAACTACTCTTTGAATATCAAGATATATTGATATAAAATATATGAACATAGAAAATATAATATTATCAACAATGGACTATTTATTTAACAGGACAGGTGTGTTTGTGAGTAGGAATGATTTTGATTTAAATTTGAAAATGTATTAAATCCTGATGTGTATTGTTCGCCCTTTTTGAATGAGTAAAAATAAATAATATATACCCCCGCCCCCTCAAAAAACATGGGCGGACAAATTTCATTCACCAGCAGAGTCGAGTGTGAATTAATGAAAAGAGGCTGGCACACATGTAGCGGAGTTAATTTTACAATACAGGTTTTAAACTAAAAGTTTAGATTGTATCATGTATGTATACTTGAATAAAATACAACATTTATCACTATTCTAATTACTAATCAACACAGCTTAAAACTAATTACATCTTTCTTATAGTTTGGCTTGTTGACTGACTAACTCTTAGGGTGAGCACTTTTCTGCTCTACTTAGCAACAGCTAAACTTGGTCTTGGTTACCTAACAAAATTTGGATTTCGAAATCCTACGGCGCGATACGTTTCGGGTAAACGGGGCTGTCGTGGCAACGTATTTTGACGTGGACTCAAGAACTTAAAGGGATTGTAAATACCTCGAACTACGAATTTCATTTTCGATTTCTATTTACGTTTTTTCTTTATATTATGCCAGAGTCTCAGGAAAAGACGAACCGTCTTTTGAGGAATACTACACCAAGTGTTATAGAGATTAGACTACAATCTAAACTAATTTTAAAGACAGAAATAAGGTAAGTGTTTTAGAGATTAGACTACAATCTGAACTAATTTAAAAGATGGAAATAAGGTAAGTGTTCTAGAGATTAGACTAGAATCTGAACTAATTTTAAAGACAGAAATAAGGTAAGTGTTTTAGAGATTAGACTAGAAGCTGAACTAATTTTAAAGATAGAAATAAGGTAAGTGTTCTAGAGATTCGACTAGAATCTGAACTAATTTAAAAGACAGAAATAAGGTAAGTGTTCTAGAGATTCGACTAGAATCTGAACTAATTTTAAAGATAGAAATAAGGTAAGTGTTCTAGAGATTAGACTAGAATCTGAACTAATTTTAAAGATAGAAATAAGGTAAGTGTTCTAGAGATTTGACTAGAAGCTGAACTAATGTTAAAGATAGAAATAAGGTAAGTGTTCTAGAGTTTCGACTAGAATCTGAACTGATTTTAAAGATAGAAATAAGGTATGTGTTCTAGAGATTCGACTAGAATCTGAACTAATTTTAAAGATGGAAATAAGGTAAGTGTTCTAGAGATTCGACTAGAATCTGAACTAATGTTAAAGATAGAAATAAGGTAAGTGTTCTAGAGATTAGACTAGAATCTGAACTGATTTTAAAGATAGAAATAAGGTAAGTGTTCTAGAGATTCGACTAGAAACTGAACTAATGTTAAAGATAGAAATAAGGTAAGTGTTTTAGAGATTAGACTAGAATCTGAACTAATGTTAAAGATAGAAATAAGGTAAGTGTTCTAGAGATTAGACTAGAAACTGAACTAATGTTAAAGATAGAAATAAGGTAAGTGTTTTAGAGATTAGACTAGAATCTGAACTAATGTTAAAGATAGAAATAAGGTAAGTGTTTTAGAGATTAGACTAGAATCTGAACTGATTTTAAAGATAGAAATAAGGTAAGTGTTCTAGAGATTCGACTAGAATCTGAACTGATTTTAAAGATAGAAATAAGGTATGTGTTCTAGAGATTAGACTAGAATCTGAACTAATTTTAAAGACAGAAATAAGGTAAGTATTCTAGAGATTCGACTAGAATCTGAACTAATTTAAAAGATAGAAATAAGGTATGTGTTCTAGAGATTAGACTAGAATCTGAACTAATTTTAAAGATAGAAATAAGGTAAATATTCTAGAGATTAGACTAGAATCGGGTAACAATCTACACAGACACGTCAAATCCCTGGCTGTCTCCTTGGTCTATATCTCAAAATCATCAAAACAGGTAAAATTAGAATTGTGTTAACAAGTCAAGGGGAATAACTGTTTGAATATCAGAATACTTTGTTTTATATTTCTGTTTTAATTTCTCTTCTTCATATTTCAGGTTTCTCTTCTTGATTGTAAAACAACTTGAACAGAATGGCTAGGTGTTATCACGATCAACAAGACTTTACATCTGATCTTAAAATAGAAGTAGCAAGAGAAGGTGATGTATTAAAGGAAGGCCAAGATTTAGATGAGATTGAGTGTAAAAAGAATCCTGGACATCGAGATTTCATTCCTTTTAAAGATCTAACTTTAGAACAATTACCAAACAAACTGAGAAATATAGATATTTTAGATAAAATTAAAGTGATAGGTAGTCGAGTTGTCAGACTAGTGATAGATAAGAAAGAAAGTGGAAAATGGAAACGAGAACAGGGTCTGGATTTGTAGAAAAGAATGATGATAACCAATACTATATAATGACAAATAACCATGTTGTTAAAACGGACGATGAGGTGAAACAGTGTACTGTCGACTTTCATTATGATGATTACAGCCGGTCGAATGTATTGATTAGTAAAGGAGTGAAACTTACAAATACCTGAGTATTTAGATCAACTAGACTGGGATGTAGATAAACAGCCAATTATTGTTATCATGGATACAAATGATAAAATTGTAAAAGAAACAGCTCTACCTAGTGCTTATGATTATGCTCCTTTTTTTTCTGATCTAAACCTAAACGATTCACGAATTGATATGATGTTTATTTCATACCCGAAAGGTTCTTACAGTTACTTAAAAAGCTCTTATTTTAAATTTCAACCAATTTCCAACCAAAAGTTGAATTCTATAGAGGTTCATATAGACGTGGATGATGGTAATAGTAGAGTGATACCAGGTGATGTGGTAAAATTTGATGATGAATATGTTGTTAAAAACCAAGATGAAGTTAAGAAATGTAGACTAGTGTGGAATGGTGAAGTTATTGGTTGTGGTACTAGATTGTATTTTAAACATGTTGAAACTAGTTTGTTTTTCGGTGAAGTGAATAGAACTGATATAGAGTCTCTAAAAGAAGGATATCCTAATGGCGTCTGGTTATTTGATGCTCATCCTAAAACAGTATTTATAGAATATTTAAAGGATCCAAAACCCTTGCTTGCTTTAGGTTGTGATACAATATGCATTGGTCATCCACATGCTGGAAAAAAGATGGTCACATTCGGACAATTGTTGAGTGACTCAGAAGAATGTTTTGATATTCAAGGTCGACATATAAAACAGCCACAACAAGACTGTAAGTGTCAGAAAGTTCATTGTATCAACTATAGCTGTAAAACATGTCCTGGTTCCAGTGGATCTCCAGTAATTATACCATCTCAAAAGTTGGAAGAGATGTTTTTTTTACTCATTTTATGGGTAGAAACGGTGAATCGATAGAAAATATAAACACTGCCTGGTATCTAATGATCCGCACCAAATAGATTTAAACCACAAGATTTTTAGTGAGAGAAAATTGGATTATGATTAGTATTAATTATAAGAATGGAAACTAAATGATGAAAATTATTATTCAATTAACTGTCGGTTATTATTTGTAGACGATACAGTCCTTTTTAGTAAAAACCCCAAAACTTTGCAAGTGTTATGGAACAAATTTTATAAATATTGTATATCATGGAATATGGAAATCAATGAAAACAAATCTAAGATAGTTATATTCATGACCATGAAAATCTTGAGCCAGCAAAACTGAAAGTAGACCACTACATTTTATCTGCACACAAAACGACTATTTCTAAAATTATAATTCCACATGAAAATCGCTCCTCATCTCACAAAATCTGAAAGAAAATGCAAGTTCAGACATCAAATTCCAAATCTAGACCAAAAATTTGGCAAAAATAGGCTGACAAAAATCCCAAAAAGTAGGGAGAAAGGGGATTTCTAAAAATAGCACGAACTACATTCGTAATACAATCACTAGCATAAACTGTTTTACGTGGGTCTGTTCTTATAAATTATAAGGAACTGGAAATTGTTGACTCTTATTTTATTTTATATAGTAATGATAGTTTTTTTTTTAAAAAGTAAAAGCGACTATCTGATGAGGGTAGGAAGACACATGATGGTTTATATAAAATATTAAACGATTATAATTTCAATGTATTTATAAAGTTATTTGATTCATTAGTAGCCTCTATTTAAAATTATAGTTGTGAGGTTTGAGGTTTTAACGTAGAGAAAGATGTCGAAAGATTACGCAATGAATTTCCTAAGCGAATACTAAGTGATCGGCATAATATAAATATTAGTGTATAACGACGGGAATTGCGTAGATATCCATTAGATATTGTAAGTAATTTTTATGGCCGGCCAGTGGCTGTGTACAAAGGAAAGAATTGAATTATGAATTACAATATGATGACAAAAAACGATATTTTCTATACAATAGAATCTCTTATAGACTCATAGTACATTTTTTCAATAGAATGTCACATCTTGAGATAATGATGGTGCAATCAGGAACGTTAATATCAACATAAAATGCAATATAATGGAATTTTCATGCTTAACTGTGTTACTGGCCAGTCCAAGACGAAGCCCCTACATGGCCAATTTTTGCACAGTCCACAGTAATGGAGGTGGGGAAGATTTTTGGATGGAATTGGCACAAACTCAATCACCTAGTGCCTTCAGACCTGTGAATGTCTCTAAAATTCCAATATAATGTTATTTTCATGCCTAACTCTGTCACTGGCCAGTCAATGACGAAGCCTATACATGGCCAATTTTTGATAAATGGCCATTTTTTCCGATGGTTTCCTATGGAATTATGAATGAAATTTTTGGTGCCAGTGAGACAAATTGGCCATGTAAGGGCTTCGTCTTTGACTGGCCAGTCCGCCATATTGGATATTCGTCACTGGCCATATTTCAGCAATTAAAGTAATAAAGGCATTTCTCCCCATTGTACACCTCAATATGTTAGATTGACATCTCATGACCTCAATGGCACCAATTCATAATTCCAAAGGAGGTCAAGATGCTGGATAGTGGTTTCCGAGAGAAATCTTAGGAATAAGCTTAAACTAAATATATTAACATTCACATAAACATTTACAAAACGAACACATTTGACAAGACATTACGAAATATTTACAAATAAACGTTCCCATGTGTCCCTTACCCTAACGAAGAACAGGTTCACTTCTAGAGCGGAACAATGAGGTTATAGAGCAAAACTCACCAAGTTTCAGCCCACGATAATGCCAAAGTATGTCCTTTTATACCTATCGAGGTTGCGCACTGCACGTGCAAAGCGAGACATCTTTTCCCATTGGACCACGTTTCATAACAAATGTTGATTGGCCAAAGTATCATGCACGGCTTTGTATAACAAGTACATTCTAGAAGAAACTCTACTTTCGGTTGAATGTAAACAACAGGATTGACGTTTGTTACTAAATATAGACAATTCGGGAATACATATATAATTATATAACATATATACACAAATACCCTACAATAATTATATATACTTATTACTTAACCAATAATAAAATACTATCTATGTGCGGGCCGACTTTAGAATCACACTCAGACAATCAGCTATTCACCTATTGACACAGCCCCACAACACCCCACCCCACCCCCTACCATATACTAAGCAAGCAATATAAAATAAACATATACCTGAAATACTGAAGAAGTATTATAAAGACAATATAATATGCCTAGTAAATAAAACACAAAGCAAACTAAAACAATATTATAAGAGGATTGCAATATTCACTTTACACTTCGAAATCTAGAACTAATATGATAGACAGTGGAGACAGGTAACCAAGACCAAGTTTAGCTGTTGCTAAGTAGAGCAAAAAGTGCTCACCCTAAGAGTTAGTCGGTCAACAAGCCAAACTATAAGAAAGATGTAATTAGTTTTTAGCTGTGTTGATTAGTAATTAGAATAGTGATAAATGTTGTATTTTATTCAAGTATACATATATGATACAATCTAAACTTTTAGTTTAAAACCTGAAATGTACAATTAACTCCACTGTAGTATCATACAAAGGAGATCTCATAACATACAAAGGGGATCACATAACATACAAAGGAGATTTCATAACATACAAAGGGGATCACATAACATACAAAGGAGATTTCATAACATATAAAGGAGTATAAAAGAGATCTCATAACATATAATGGAGATCTCATAACATATAAAGGAGTATAAAAGAGATCTCATAACATATAATGGAGATCTCATAACATATAAATATTAAAATTTCTCAGCTTGTTTGAAGACAAATATCGTCTCGATGTATTTGTAGTCTGTTCTTCTAAAAAGATTTCTCTCCCTTCACCCACAAATTCCTTTCAGCGAGATTTGATTTTCCAGTCTTTCGTACTAGAAGACGTTTTCATGTTTTTAACAAGTGGTTGGCTGGATGATATTTCTAAAGGGCGGCGCTCTGAACTGTTATGGAGTCGTTTACGAGTTTATTTTGTGTAATCCGATGACTTTGTGATAATTACAAAGTTTCTACTACTATTTTTTCATTGTAAGTAAATTAAATGAACAGTTTAAACATTTTATTTGTTTTAGGCGAGCTGTTGTCTTTATCAAGTCCTCGTACACCTTCGATTTGTTGACTCAATTGTCAATAGTGGTGAAGTCGTGGAATTTTTGTAAACAAAACGAAATTTCCGTAATACGTTTCATTTTTTAGTTTTACTATCTTCGCATATATTCTTCTTAACTCGGATTTTCCTTAATGAGAATGTGTGTTCATTTTTATATATTTATCAATGCAAAGTCAGTCTCGAAATAACTGTTTGAAGCTGATAAAGTCTGATTCTCACTTGAGAGAAAATGAAATGAACGGAGTTTTACATCCTACTTTCCAGCACAGGATTCATTAGGACAGGACGCAATGCAGTGTGCAATGAGGGAAATTTTGCCAGGACAGTGGCATTAGGCTGCTCTATTTCGATTGTCAATTGTCTTTAACATGGACAGTCTGCAGCACACGGGGCCCTGGTTTATTGTCCCATACGAACGACTAGACGCTTTTCCATGTCAGCCCCTCTTACGTGCATCCCTGTTGATCTTACAGAAAGAAGGAACAATGTTTGATTATATCTTTATAAGCTCATTCAAATTCCTTAAGTTATTAAGACACATTGATAATAAGATGAAAGTGAATATTGATGATAAACTGAGCAGATAAAGCTTTGTTTACTCTTGTGATTAGTCTATAGTTATATCTTTATTCATGACAAAGTTAATATAGAATAGAAACATACCTCCATCTGCTGAGCAACTTACTTGTAAAGTGACTTATGACTTACATTGTAATTACCTGCATCAAAACTTTCATAATTAATAAAACTATGAAATAAATTTATAAATCCTCTAATCGTGTACAGTATGTTTTTTATAAATGTGGCATGTTGTGATGATGAAACTATTATTGATTATGCCTCTCTGATTATTTTGATTAATTGATTTTTATTATTTTATGATTGCCAATTCATGACAAAGTTCTTTTTTAGGCAGCTAAGCTTACAAGGAAGGTCCTTTGTCTGAGCAAAGTAAAAATTCTTTTTTAATGTTATCCATTATTTTTATGAGAATTAGAATATCAGCCTCAAAATAGTACTGTTAGTCTTAGAATGTCTTTGCGTTGATAAAAATATAATATTTTGAAAAGAAACGCATTTCTCTCCTACAAATTTCAACCCAAAAAAGACACAAATTTTGACCAGGAATGGGCCTCTGTAATAACAAATTTTGAAGACATAATTTGGGCTTATGTTTATATTTTGATCCCAGCCTAGGTCAAGATTGTACTGTCAGCTTTATATACCAACCTGTTTCCACCTGAAAAAAGTATAGATTATATTTTAAAGATGAAAGGTTTGAATGATAAACTAGGAATATAAAAATAAAAAAAATTATGCCTTATAAAGATTCCTGTATGTAAATTGAAACCTCTCTGAAATTAAAGAAAGGAGTAGTCAATCCATTATAGTGATTCACCGTGAAAATTCGCCCAGTCCGTCCGTAGTTTATTATCAGGAATATAAAGTGTATATAAAGAGTCTGATATTAGATTGATATATACTGGTAATCTTATTCTTAAGTAGGTTATTGTTATAAATATAGGAAGTATTGTAGTCTTCAGTTTCAAGTCATTTTAGTTTGGTTACTATTCAATGACAGGAAATATCAAGTTAACAAAGTCTATTTTATTTTCTCATTTTAATTTCAAAATGATTTTCTAACTTATTATTTAAAAAAGGCTTTCATTCAAAGCTGAAAATATTTTAAAGGGACAATTTTTCCATTTTTAGGGCTTTATTTGGGAATATATGTAAATAGTCACCTGGGACAGAGTGTGTTACTAACCATTTTCAAATTTGAGATTCTTGAAGCGAGCAAGTCGTTTTTTTTTATTTTAAAACACAAGTAATTATTTATATACTGGTAACTAGATGTGAATAAATAAACCAAGTACTAACAATCCCAACTGCTTAACAAAACCCAAAATCCAAACATCATATTGGCAAAACATTTGTAGCAACTATCTTTTCACATGAAGTATATCAATCATAAGTGGATAAGTATTTCATAATGAAAAGTGATATCAGGTGCCTTGAAGAGTAAGCATACCCTGCTTGGCACAACAAATTTAATGAAGTATATCAATTATAAGTGAGTAAGTATTTCATAATGAAAGTGGTATCAGGTGTCTTGAAGAGTAAGCATACCCTGTCTGGTGCCACACCCATTAGATTAGCTGAACTATTCTTGTTTTTGACCTCCAAAAATAGTGAATCATGGCTTTTAAATAAGGTTTATATTCTGATGAAAGAAATGAAGATATAACTAATTATAATGAATATATCAGTTGACTGAAGATTTTTAGATTTAGCTTCAGGCTAATAATTTCATTTCATCTGTAATTTATTTTGTCATGGTGACCAATGTAATGTGTTTAGGACAATAAGACTTGGGTATGTGAATCATGCCTGAGTTTCATGTTTTAGAGGTAAATTTACTGATTATTATTAAACCAAAGGTACTGGCACAGGGTTAGTAGAGATTAGGGTGGTTGATAGGTTACAAGTTACTATTTAACAGAAGGTACTGGTACAGGGTTAAAACAGTGTTTACTAATTGTAGAGATTAGGGTGGTTGAAAGGTAACAAGTTACTATTTAACAGAAGGTACTGGTACAGGGTTAAAACAGTGTTTACTAATTGTAGAGATTAGGGTGGTTGATAGGTTACAAGTTACTATATAACAGAAGGTACTGGTACAGGGTTAAAACAGTGTTTACTAATTGTAGAGATTAGGGTGGTTGATAGGTTACAAGTTACTATTTAACAGAAGGTACTGGCACAGGGTTAAAACAGTGTTTACTAATTGTAGAGATTAGGGTGGTTGAAAGGTTACAAGTTACTATTTAACAGAAGGTACTGGTACAGGGTTAAAACAGTGTTTACTAATTGTAGAGATTAGGGTGGTTGATAGGTTACAAGTTATTTCTATTAATTCTATGATAATTTGAATGTCAGTCTCTAAATAGTACTGTTAGTCTTAGATTGTCTTTGATATGATAAAAATATAACCATAACCAAACATTATGTATTCAAATTTTTTACAGAGGACAATATTCGACCAATTTAAAGGTAACAAGTTACTATTAAACAAAGGCACTGACCAATACTTACGATTTTTTTACAAGTTGAGAGAAATCTGTTTCTTTTTAATATAAATTTACAATTTATTATATTTTTAATGACAAATTGGAGAAATTTTAAGACCAACAGTACTAATAGAGGCTGGCATTCCAATTCTCATAGAAAATATAGAAAAAATTCAAAAATTTTGTACTTTTCCCAGACAATAGTCAATTGTGTTTCATATTTTATGAATGTAACTGTAAACAGATATAATTATATATAGTAGTATATAGTTTAAAACCTTGTAGAATAAATGGTTTACAATATGAAATATAATATATGTTATAATATAGCCGGAGGTTATGATTTAATATCTGAAATCAAGATAGCCTAATATTTATTGTTTAATATACTATAGTTGATATAATCATAATGATTATTATTCAGGCGTGCAGTTTCTGTATTGATTATATCTGAGTGATTACAAGCTGAAATTCAAAATTCACCTGAAAACTTAGCGTCATTAATAAAATTGATTTTACAAGTAATATGTGCTTAAAATATTTAAAAGCTACCGGTATGTTTGCTGGATATTTTCACCTTATTATAGAGACTGGCTCAGCTTTGGTCTTATTTTTCAGCTTTATTATTATGTTACAGAGGGTAAAATTGTGTGTGAGCCATTGGTACTCTCAGATCAATTTTAGTGATAGACCAATCAAATCAGATGAAGACAATATGACAGTCATTTTAAAAGCAAATTTTTTCATGTATAAGGCCGTGTGCAGTATTTTTTCTAAGATTATTAACCCTTTCAAGCATAGCTGTATAATAATACAAAATATACCCTAGCAACCAGTAAACCGTCCGTTATTAAGCCATATCACACAATGTTACTCATACTTAAATTATATTACTTCAGGGAATATTCAGATGTTTTGTTTCATTTACACTCATATTTTTTTTTTTTTTTCTTCAGATGAGAGTGAGCCCAGGACAGTATGTAAGAGCAACTTTTGATTTTAACACAACAGAATCAGGGGAGATAAATCTAAAAACAGGGGAAGTACTTCTTGTTACTGATGTAATAAATGAGAATTGGATATGTGGTGAAATAGACCATCGTAAAGGAAGTTTTCCTGTAAATTTCGTAGAAGTCATCGATGTACCTCAGACGTCTAATGGACAGAAACTATTTTTAGCTACAGAAAGTTTTCAATCAACGGAACATGGTGACTTGAATTTCAGAAAAGGTGAGGAACAACCTGAGAATATATTTTAGGAACAAATCTCTTTTGAATCCGGAACTGTTGTCAAACAAATCATGAAAAATGGAAGTGCGCACAACCTTGTATATCATTACCATACATGTGTACAGGTCAAGAAAAAAAATCTGGAGAACTTAGTCTCAGACCTTACTCATATATTAATATGTTATGTTTATTTGTTATAATAATATATTTGTTATAATAGTATATTTGGCCTCGTACAAAATATTTATGATACTCAGTGTGTAAACTGTTTTGGATGTTGTAAATAAAGTTGGAAAAAAAGTAAAAAAACCAAACTGAACTGATCTTTCAATTGAAAAGGAGGTGTTGAGTATAAGCTGTAACTGAATAATAGAGATGAAATCTCTCCACGCCCAATATAGCATTTTGGATTAATCATCCTCAAGAAATTTGTTATTATTCAAAATATTTACTGAAAGGATACAAACTTTATTGTACATGATACACCATAGTCCTCTCACATGGTCTATATCAGATCCATTACAATTAACATAATATAAACCTTGAATTGTTGAAAATAAAATAAATTACCAGAGAATATCAGCCTACAATAAAATTTCCTTTTTAACTATAAATCTTTAAAGTAGTCTACTAGAGTCTGATTTCAGAATCAATTCTAAAAACCAATCTGAGAGAATATTTATTACACTAGAGTCTAGACTAGAATTAGCCCTGACAAAGATGCAATAAATTTTGGTTTTTATAACGTCTTGTAGAAATAGAATAAATATTCCACAGCAAAATTTAGTTTATTTTACTGTTTGTGAGAAAATTGTTTTTGTTTTTTTTTCAGGGGAAATAATCCTGGGATTAAAAGCTGTGGATGATAATTGGTGGAATGGACGCGTGGGAAAAAACACCGGCATTTTCCCCAAAACATTTGTCAAATCGTTACCAACTTTACAACAACAGAACAACTCTACAGCTTTAACTAACGGCAACTCTCAAGCGTCACCAAAATCAGATAATTCCATCCGTGTCCCTTTTAAAGCCACTGCTTTGGTTGACGTCACACCACAATTAGATTATGAGTTAGGTTTCAGAGCAGGGGATGTTTTAACTGTCATTGAAATCGTGGATGATGATTGGATAGAAGCTGAATTAGACGGGCAATCAGGACTCGTGTCATCTGTTTGCGTTGATTTACCCAAAAACTGTAAAGCTACACCAAAATCCACACAATCTCTTTGCAATACAACTGGGCAATTTTATTCTCATCAAGGTTCGAATGAATCGTCTTTTAAATCAATGAATTCTTCCTCGTATTCTCATTCATCACAAAAACAAACACAAAGTCCTGGCTCAACAGAATCGTATCAAAACCCGAAATCAAACCAAATCTATGAAGATTCTTCTCAAAAACAAACACAAAGCCAGGATTCATCAGAACCGTATCAGAGTCCGAAATCACGAGGAAGTATTACAGCTACGTCAGCCTCTCTCGATATCAGTGACTCCTATCATATGTCTCAAGAAGACAACGTGTACGCATATCTTGATGCTTATCTGGAAGCAAACAGCAACCCTGAGGAAACAGCTACGTTGTATTCTTACACCAGTGAAAACACAAGGTCTGGTGATGCAGAGATCAGGCCGTACGCTGGCGTATTGTATCCTTTCGTAGCCCAGTCTCCTCAAGAACTCTCCATTAATAAAAATGATATTGTTATTTTAATCCAACACGTGGATCCTGATTGGACGGAAGGAGAGCTTGACGGTAAAATCGGCATTTTTCCTACTAGTTATATTGACATCATTGTGGATTGTCCCTACGCATACAGTAAAGGGGAGGTAACTGCTAGTCAGGAAACTTACGATCAGAATAAAAACATTGAGAAATTGAGTTCAAAGTCCAATCCTAATGTGCCTGTAAGTGAAACTGCTGAAGAAGATGAGTCTTCCAAGGGGGATAACTCTTTCAAGGGGGATAACCATTCTAAGGGAGATAATTCTAATGAAGAGACTGTAGCAGAAGAGGAAGTGAGTGAGGATGGAATATCGTGTAATGATTTAGCTCTAGTGAAATTTTCAATCACGGCTCAGTCAGAGTATGATTTAAGTATTAAAGAAGGGGACACAATCACAATTCTTACGCGATACACAGATAACTGGCTGCAGGCCCGGGATGAAGACGGGAATATTGGACTTGTGCCGTCAAACTATGTGGAAATCATTCAAGAAGGGCCAATGCCTGATCAGGGGGAAGATAACCTGGCATCTGACAATGTAGAAGATGATATCAACTCATGTTCTGAACACCATTCTGATTCTGAGCTTCCTGGTGAATTAGGTCCAGAAACTGGAATAGCGGAGGTCGATGAGGCCATCTCTGAAAGTCCAAGTGAAATAAACCAAAAAACTGACTCATCTGATATTCCAACAGAATCACATTCAAATGAACCATCTGAAACTTGTGCAATAAGTGAACATGATGATGAAAAGGAATCCTTAGTTTGTGATAATTTTTCTGAAAAAGGTGACAATGTGGATGACGAAATTGTCACAGAAATCTCTCATCAATCAACTTCTTTAGAAAAGGATTCAGGTTCAGATTCAGTTATATCAAAGAGTCTTGATACGTCTCAAAAACCAGTGCCTTTACCCAAACCAAAACTTGCTGTGAAACCGTGTTTAAAACCCAAACCGACATTGCCTTCAAAACCGTCAGTGGCCCCGAAACTGTTGAAGCCAGCTCTCCCTCCAGGCGAAAAAGTGTTTCCCAAAATTGATCCTTCCAAGTCCCTAGATTTTATTATCGCTGGTGAACTCAGTAAAGCAAAAACAGGACCAAAAGAATCCAAAAGTGATTCTGAAGTCCCCGTAACCACTACCAGACTTTCAGTGTCATTCTATGAGAGTAGTGTCCCCTTAGATTCAAAAACGGTCTTATTGAATGAAGCCTCTGTAACTTTTACTAAAGACCCTTCACCTCCGTCTTTACGACCCCCTCCCCTCCCTCCAAAAAGCAACATTGTGTCTAATCTTAATCAAGATACTGTCAAACAAAATAAATTTCAGAAAAGTGTATCTTTAAATCATGAAGACTTCGTGCAGTCTCGAACAATTTCTAAAAGTCAGAGTCAACCAGACCGTCCACCAAGACCAAAATCTGTAAATTTCGGACGTTCAAGTTTCTACTTAAATGATGCATTTGTTACGGAAGAGGGGGAGCAATCAAACAATCGAGGATCTTTTAAGAAAAAATCAAAATCACGTCCAGGTAGACCCCAAAAACCATCTAAAACTGGATCAAAGCCTCGACCAGTGCCTGCAAGACCAGCTCCCGTGGCTCCAGGTAGAAAGATAACTCCTGCTAGACCTGCACCTCCCCGACCTCCTGTATCAGCTCCACCACGACCATCGCCAGCTGTCCGTAAAAAGATTTCCACGTCCCAGTCTAATTTGTCCGCCACGGCAGATCTCATGACTTTTAGTCCAGAAGAACAAGCTGGTAAGCAAACGTTTTGTTATTTTGGTAGATTATTGGTCAACACCTTTACATGATAGACTTACAGGTATTATAAATAGGTTTTCTTTGTGTGTATCAGGAAACACTGATCGAATGAATTTGCACTATTGTAATTTAGAGAAAGGGAGTACTCTTAAAGAGATTTTCTTTTGTTTTGATAGCATCAATTTACACCATTATAATTTTCAATCAGAAGTCTGTGGTTCCTGGAATTCCACTATAACAAAGCTTTCACAAGATCCTTAGATATCGTACGGTTAACAGCTTTGTGAGATAGTTTATAGTTAGATATTTCTTTTATGATGGGGACCACAGACATCTGACAGAAAATTAGATTGAACCAAATACAAACCCTGGCCCTGATACATGTAAAATAGTTGGAAAATCTCCTTTACAATCCCATTAAATAAAAAATAAATAAATAATGTTCAGCTGATAGAATAAAATCCAGTAGTCCATGACTATAACTGAATGAAATACCATTTAAATATTTATTATGGTATATAATATTAAGTTAAGTTTCGACCAATCATTAGGTCTGTTTAGGCAAGGGGTGACACCTGTGTTAAATTCTGGTGTAAACAGTACCAGTAGCTGACTTTATTTAAAAAAGAACTGTGGTTTTGCTTGGTTTGATTAAATGTTGATTAAAATTTGAACAGGTTTTCACTGAGAATTCTCATCAACAGAAAAAAAATATTTGAACATGTGAGAGCTGCATTTTTGTTTTCGATAGAAAATGGTCTTAATGGAGTTATGTAAGGAAATCTTCAAGCCTTTTCGGCAGTTTGGAAGTTATAGAAGCACTGGTCAAGGTTACGAGATGAGGTTTTTCAACAAGAGACAATCAATTTAGATGAAATTTTCGTATTGAAAAGTACTCATGAATTATTAGTTCTAGAGAGATTTACAAAATAAACAAATAATTACAATATTTAATGCAATTGCTTGAAGCTGTTGATGGAAAGGGAACTAATCTGCCATGGACAGGTGTATTACAAAGAAACCCTTGGCCAGTGCTTCTATAGGAGAGAATATCTTATAACACCTATTGATACTAAAACTGATAGGTGAAAGGAAATAGTTGTTTCTCTATATAAAGTTTTCTACTTTATCTACAATTTCTTATATGTTACTAAATATAGGTAGGTAGGTAATGACCTTTGTGTTTACTTTCTATATTATTGTATTTCTCCACCAGATAACATAAAAAATTATTGGCCAACATTTTACACTTTTAAACTAATATCAGAGTAGATATGTTGTATTAAATTACTTGAGATGTGTGGAAATATTAGACAGACCTATGTTAGGATGCCCAGTGTATTGTATGGAATATGTTAGTGAGATATTGTATATGTAATGATTAGATTCAAAGGAAATATAACAGTGTATTAATGAGGTATTTTGGATGTTATATCACAGTATCCTAGGTCTATATTTACCTATCTATTATAAACTATGTTAGAATATTATTAATGAAGTTTGGTTTCTGTTAAATATCTTTATAAGATGAACATTATTGTTATCACTGTTTTCAAATTTTACATTTAGAAATATAAATAACATTATCCCCGATACACATACAAAATTTATAAAACCTCTTTATAATCCTTTTAAACAAAAAAATAAAACATGATTTTTATTGCAAATATTATTATGATATAAAAAGTGCTTGAACTCTTGGTTAAATGACTCTCATAGTTGACTTCTATTTGTCAAACAAAATTCAGTACCGGTACATGAACATATATTTAATAACCTTGTATGTAATTATTATAAAAAAAACAATTAGAAATTGAGGTCAGACTTAACAGGTGGTTGTCTGATTGTTAAAACAATGTATCAACATCCCTATTCTAACCAGTTATTATACCATATTTAAAATAGGCTAATTCTTGGCTGAAAAAGTTGCTATGATAGAAATTTGAGAAAAGAAATTGTACACTGTGTTGCCTACAGACCATTGTAAAATAATAATGAATAAATACAGAGACAGAAAAATAACTGAAATTTTATGTTGTTAACCAAAAAGACACCTTTATTTTTTCTGGATTTGAAAATAAGGCCCATGTATTAGTTAATCAAAATAAAAATTTGTTAAATAAATAATTTTGTTACATTAAGATGTTTATCAGGAAATGTTACATACACCATTCTGATTTTCACTCTGATGTTCATGTAATTTAATACCAGTTACCACATCCAGATCTAGAACGGAAGGCCTACTAAAAAACCTTTTGGTGATAGGAACATCATAAAACTGATCAATATCATATTTATTTGGGTAAAAAGTTAGGTAAGGGGGGGCATGGTCCCCCCAGAAAAGAGGTGGACCCAGCATGGCCCCCTACTTTCATAATCATAGTGAAAGAATAGCCTGTAGCCCCCTGGTCAATTTTATGGGCCCTGCTTTCACCTAATGTTTCCAGAAAACACCACTGTTTAACATCTAATAAAAGTTGATTTGAATATTTCAGTATTTAGCCTGAAGGTTTGGTTGTAGTTAAAAATCTATAATCTATATCACTATTATTTATTGTTAATATTTAGAATATGTCACCAATACACATAAAAAGTTAGAAAACCTCTTTAACTTATTTTTAAATTTGATTTGAATTTCTATTTTGCCTGAAGGATTGATATTATTATTATTATTAATAAGTGATTATTTTGTTGAAGAAAAAGGACAATGTTCATGTCAAATAGATAAATGAATTTATCTTAGTTTTTATTGAACATATCATACGTTATTATCTCATATTATTATATTTTGATCATATCTTGTTATAGAATAGGCTGTAGGTTATTTGGTTTGTGTGTTAAAATTTAGAGGTAATTTACTCGTTGATCAGTGGTTGAAGGTTCTATTCTTCGTCAGTTTGTGATGGTTTTGAATAAGTCATCTTTCCCCATTATTGAAGTCAACCCAACCCAGCTGTAAATTGGTTCGGAATCTCTGTTGATTCTAAATAAGTCTTTCTAAAGTATTCCAGTCAATCTCTCTCTTCATGGGAACAGAATCTCTTATCATTATTCCAGTCAACTCAGCTGTAAATTGGTACAGAATAAATCATCTTTCCTCATTATTCCAGTCAACTCAGCTGTAAATTGGTGCTGAATAAATCATCTTTCCTCATTATTCCAGTCAACTCAGCTGTAAATTGGTGCTGAATAAATCATCTTTCCTCATTATTCCAGTCCAGCTGTAAATTGGTGCTGAATAAGTCATCTTTCTTCATTATTCCAGTCAACTCAGCTGTAAATGGGTACTGATAATCCAGAAAAGATCAGTCCCTGTGAAATGAACCTAAACTAAGCCAGTTTTAAGACTGTGGCTATGTGATATAAATTTAACTAGGATTTTAATTTACTTTCAGTTGATGAAGAAAATGCTGAAATAATTGGTGAATTGAAGAATAGAATTGAAGAAATAGAGGCTGATTTACAGGTATATCATATTACAATCAGATTAAATCAATAATAAAACTATTATAGATATACTACTCATTGCTTTAATCTCTGCTATAAATATATTTTGCTGCTAAAATTATAGAAGGTAGTATATCTATAATAGTGTTATTATTTATTTAATATTCTATTTACTTCTAAATATCATTTAAATATTATATAATTATATTACTAATTGAAAAAGCATTTTATACCGGTGTTTATATTGTAACATTTCAAGTCTTCATATTCCAATGATGGCAGTGCCTGTGCTTTATGTTTTCTGAACTGTTAAGAAGTTTTTCTGTCTCATGGTACGAGGTGGGTGGGTTTTGAATGGACTCTGGTTAGGCAAGACAAGTCATATATCACCTATAGGTGGCTTACGTTCAGTCGTGATGCTTTCTTATGGTTACATTAAGTTTCTACTGTATTAATTCTACTACAATATTTTGTGTATTTCATTTTTAGCTGTCATTTTATTTTTGTTTCATTTAAACTTGATAGACTTGTTTAGTTTACATTTAACATTTCAACGTTAGTCATTGAGGTGTGATATTGCTCATTTAGTTCTGCACTTTGAAAAAGTTTGTAATAGCTTGACACTGTGAAGATGTAGTTTGTAATAGCTTGACATTGTGAAGATGAAGTTTGTAATAGCTTGAAATTGTGAAGATGTAGTTTGTAATAGCATGACATTGTGAAGATGTAGTTTGTAATAGCTTGACATTGTGAAGATGAAGTTTGTAATAGCTTGACACTGTGAAGATGTAGTTTGTAATAGCTTGACATTGTGAAGATGAAGTTAGTAATAGCTTGACATTGTGAAGATGAAGTTTGTAATAGCTTGACATTGTGAAGATGAAGTTTGTAATAGCATGACATAGTGAAGATGAAGTTTGTAATAGCTTGACATAGTGAAGATGTAGTTTGTAATAGCTAGACATTGTGAAGATGAAGTTTGTAATAGCTTGACACTGTGAAGATGAAGTTTGTAATAGCTTGACATTGTGAAGATGAAGTTTGTAATAGCTAGACATTGTGAAGATGAAGTTTGTAATAGCTTGACACTGTGAAGATGAAGTTTGTAATAGCTTTACATGTGAAGATGAA
>NW_008710050.1:19959-80779 GCF_000327385.1 Lottia gigantea | reverse complement strand
GGACCTGAGACAGACAAGGTAAGATTACTTCACTCTGGTTTTTCTTGGACCTGAGGCAGACAAGGTAAGATTAATTCACTCTGGTTTTCTTGGACCTGAGACAGACAAGGTAAGATTACTTCACTCTGGTTTTCTTGGACCTGAGACAGACAAGGTAAGATTACTTCACTCTGGTTTTCTTGGACCTGAGACAGACAAGGTAAGATTAATTCACTCTGGTTTTCTTGGACCTGAGACAGACAAGGTAAGATTACTTCACTCTGGTTTTCTTGGACCTGAGACAGACAAGGTAAGATTACTTCACTCTGGTTTTCTTGGACCTGAGGCAGACAAGGTAAGATTACTTCACTCTGGTTTTCTTGGACCTGAGACAGACAAGGTAAGATTACTTCACTCTGGTTTTCTTGGACCTGAGGCAGACAAGGTAAGATTAATTCACTCTGGTTTTCTTGGACCTGAGACAGACAAGGTAAGATTACTTCACTCTGGTTTTCTTGGACCTGAGACAGACAAGGTAAGATTACTTCACTCTGGTTTTCTTGGACCTGAGACAGACAAGGTAAGATTACTTCACTCTGGTTTTCTTGGACCTGAGACAGACAAGGTAAGATTACTTCACTCTGGTTTTCTTGGACCTGAGACAGACAAGGTAAGATTACTTCACTCTGGTTTTTTCTTGGACCTGAGACAGACAAGGTAAGATTAATTCACTCTGGTTTTCTTGGACCTGAGACAGACAAGGTAAGATTACTTCACTCTGGTTTTCTTGGACCTGAGACAGACAAGGTAAGATTACTTCACTCTGGTTTTCTTGGACCTGAGACAGACAAGGTAAGATTAATTCACTCTGGTTTTCTTGGACCTGAGACAGACAAGGTAAGATTACTTCACTCTGGTTTTCTTGGACCTGAGACAGACAAGGTAAGATTACTTCACTCTGGTTTTCTTGGACCTGAGACAGACAAGGTAAGATTACTTCACTCTGGTTTTCTTGGACCTGAGACAGACAAGGTAAGATTACTTCACTCTGGTTTTCTTTCCCCTTTTGCTTTCATTAATGCATTATCAAATTTATCCAAAAACTGATTTAATGTTTTTATGAATTTCCATGAGTTTTGTTATGAATCATCTTAAACCATGTTTCAATGACACAAAAATCATGAATTAGAAAATCTTTTGTTATACATAATACTTCACCATGATATAAAAAGACAAAAACGATATGAAAATATTTATGTGTTTTTATTTTTCCTATTTTACATTTGTTCTCCAATACATGAATCCACGAGAACAGCTTAGGCTCCATCTACTTAGATACGTTTGTTAATCACCACAAATAACTATACAAAATAACCCCCCTCTAATCTATAGTGATATCTTTTGTCTCTTTCACAAGTATCCCTTCCACATCTCAATATCATTATCAGATACACAAGAATCAATAAAAATTTAATTTCATTTACGACAAGCACTTTGTTGTTTGTGGGTAAAACATGGCAGCTGATTTGAAGAAGATTAGTCAATATACAACTTTCAATCATTCTCTCAGATCTCTGTTTAAAATGAAGGGTGGCCTCTGTGGTATTATCTGACTAGAATGTCCTGTTATATCTATTATAGAGAACAGATATCAACTATAAACATTTATTTGGTAACATGGAAGAAATAGCGGATGTCTCTCAGAGATTTTTAACAAGTTTAGAAAACGCTGTCAATGGTAAATCATTTGAAGATCAAGTTGTAGGTAGGTTAAGAGTAATAATTTAAAACATCTCTTCGTATTTGTTATAGTTAATATTAGGTAAACCATAAAGAAATTGGTCAATTACTGCTAATTACAATCAACTGAATAGTTGCGGACTCTGTCACGCTGGTTGATAAGATCAGATTATTTTGTAATAAAATATAATCAACTGACTGTAATTGGTAAAACGAATGAAAATATGATTTTGCAGTTGTTGATGGAGTTTTGTTGAAACATGATTGTAAACATCTCAAAGTGTTTATCATAGTTGACAATCGGGAAACATTTATTTAAAAAACTCGATGTTTGAATTTAGGAAAATAAAAGTCTATTGGTATTTCCACAAACAATTTCATTCGAAATAAATTTGTGTCCATAACTATTTATTTCAGTCTACATGTCTAACTCAAAATTTTGTAAATCAAAGTTTAAAACAGTAGAAAAGTTTTCTGCTGTCCTGTTGTTGATATCCGCTGTCCTGTTGTTGATATCCGCTGTCCTGTTGTTGATATCCGCTGTCCGGTTGTTGATATCTGCTGTCCTGTTGTTGATATCCGCTGTCCTGTTGTTGATATCTGCTGTCCTGTTGTTGATATCTGCTGTCCTGTTGTTGATATCCGCTGTCCTGTTGTTGATATCCGCTGTCCTGTTGTTGATATCTGCTGTCCTGTTGTTGATATCCTGCTGTCCTGTTGTTGATATCTGCTGTCCTGTTGTTGATATCCGCTGTCCTGTTGTTGATATCTGCTGTCCTGTTGTTGATACCTGCTGTATTGAATATTGATGGTTTAGTATGAGTCAATGAATATTGAATTTTATTTTCTAGGTAAAAGTTTTGTGGAGTTTGCTGAAGATATGAAGAATACGTATGCACCATATTGTAGAAATCATGATGAAGTTATTACTGTTATGGAAAAGGTAGGATAAGAATGAATAAAACAACTATATTTTACAAGGATAACAACTCAGGTTCACAAATTCTTTCTACCAGTTGGTTCTTGGCCAAACTTTTTGACATTGATCTTTCCTGGATTATCCGTACCCATTAACAGCTGGGTACACTGGAAGATTGAGTGAAGATGACAATAACTTTCCCAGTTTTGACTCTAGATTAAGATTTTTTGCGCAAAATAAAAGTTAAACATGCCCTTCACTTTTTCAATCCAAAACAGAAAATCACAAAGGGGCAGATGCACCATTTTCAGGGTTTGATTTAGATCTTGAATATATGTAAATAGTCTTCAGAAGTATAATCCTTGAATGACGCAGAAACATGCATTTGAAGGCTCAAATTACAAATGTGAGCTGTGAATATTGCTGATTAGCCGTTTCTGAGACTAAGGTACGCCTGGTGGAAAGAATGGCGCATCTATCCCTAAAGTAAATACTGCTTTTTAATCCAAAACAGATAATGGCCAAGGTAGCTTAAAAAAAGTGTAAAGAAGTAAAACTGTATTCTATTTGTTTTTAAACTTATTTTAGTATAAAGGTAATCCAGAAATACGAGAATATTTCCAGAAGCTAATAAACAACATGAGAGAATATTGTAATGTGTTTGATCTCGATGCCTTATTAATTAAACCAGTTCAGAGAATTCTAAAATATCCACTATTTCTAGGAGAACTATTGAGGGTAAGTGAATGTTGAATTCTGAAAGTTAGTCAAATAAATACTAATTACAAAATATTAAAAAAAATGTCTATTTTATGTTTATTTCTATTCCGTTCTATTCTATTCTATTCTATTCCATTCCATTCCATTCTGGTCTATTCCATTCCATTCCATTCCGGTCTATTCCATTCTATTCCATTCCATTCCGGTCTATTCCATTCTATTTCATTCCATTCCATTCCATTCCGGTCTATTCTATTCTATTCCATTCCATTCCATTCTATTCCATTCCATTCCATTCCATTCCATTCCATTCCATTCCATTCCGGTCTATTCTATTCCATTCCATTCCATTCCATTCCATTCCATTCCATTCCATTCCATTCCATTCCATTCCATTCCATTCCATTCTATTCTAGGTAACAGAAGACAGTCATAAAGATAAAGTTGAAGTGTGTCAAGCTATCAATGCTGTCACTGATGTAGCTAAAGCTATTAATGAATATAAACGTAGAAAAGATTTAGGTAAGTTGAATCAGGGCAGGTAATGGAAGTGGTCTGTCATTACAATTGATTGATTTTTAGGATTATTTTTTCGTTAGTTCGATTAAGTTTTTGGATATAAAACTGGAGAACATTAAGGTAGTAGGTTGAAGAATGAGTTCCAGTTCCACCCTACTGTTAGGAAACCTGAATAGCTTTTTCACTGATGTAAATCTAGAGTAAAAACTCTAGTGCTTCCACAACAAACTTAAATTTTGAACATCAAACCAGTTTAGTTATTTGTTGACGACGAGACAAGACTCCACAGAGCCTCATCATCCAATCAAAGTCATTCTATACAAAAAACGGCCAACTTTTCCCTTTCCTTGGCAGCCTGCAACTAACTGTCTAAGAAACTCTTGACATAACGCCCAACTTGAGATTTTCTGTCTCTTTATGTGCCTGCAACTAACTGTCTAAGAAACGCTTTACAAGACTCTAGTCTACAACAGAGTTTATCTGTGTGCTGTCAGCCTATAATCTCTGTAATTGTTATTGTAGTATATAAATATAAGAGAGAGTCTGATGCTAGTCTAGGTGAAATGTTCTCTAAGTTAAATCTCCACACATTGAAGAAGAAATCAAACAGAATGAGAGGTAGATTATCTAATACGATGGGAATCAGTTTACAGGTTGGTAAAATTCTTGTGGTTCACTTTGAAAATATCTGATCCAAAATCTTTTTTTCCTTATTTATTATCTGACTGGATACAACCTGACATACATGATGCTGTATGGATACATGTTCTCATGTATCATTTTTTGAAGAGAATCCTCCTTTGCCATGTGTTACGGAATTGTCGTGACTGTCATAATGTTACTCTTGTATACGTAATGTTGTTATGTATCAGTCTAACAATACAATCTATTGGAAACACAATGTTTTTCTATCTTACAAAGTTTTAACCATAACTCATCCTACATATTGGTTCCGTGACCATTAGAGAGGCTAAAAGCAATCGAAGGCAGACACAGAAGAACGGAACACAAATTATTAAAAATAAATAAGTAGTATTTTAAGATGAAACGAGTTAACTTTATGTTATTACAGACAAGAGATGAGAATTTTGAGAGAGAAGAAAATAGATTTCGAAGTTTAGAAAAAGCTGTAAAAGTTTTATTGAAAGATGTACAGTGTTATATGGATAATGTACAGGTAAGACTTGATTATAGTAACATCTACATAAAGATAATATGTTGAGATGAAGGCTGGATATAGTCAAACTTAGTGTATTTAGGACCAGGGTCATTTTCATATTTACACCCCTTATGATGTAGAATTATAGATAATGTGGAACACCTAATCTTCAAAGTTCCAGGGTTTGTTTATTAGATAAACAATATTACTAGGTTATTGTATGTAACTGTTTGTAACTATGTGTACCTGTGTGTAACTATGTGTAAGTGTGTGTACCTGTGTGTAACTGTGTGTAATTGTGTGTACCTGTGTGTAACTGTGTGTAACTGTGTGTAACTATGTGTAACTATGTGTACCTGTGTGTAACTATGTGTAACTATGTGTAACTGTGTGTAACTATGTGTACCTGTGTGTAACTGTGTGTAACTGTGTGTAACTGTGTGTAATTGTATGTAACTGTGTGTAACTATGTGTAACTATGTGTAACTGTATGTAACTGTGTGTACCTGTGTGTAACTGTGTGTAACAGTGTGTAGCTGTATGTAACTATGTGTAACTATATAACTGTGTGTAACTATGTGTAACAGTGTGTAACTATAAGTAACTGTGTGTAACTGTGTGTAATTGTATGTAACTGTGTGTAACTATGTGTAACTATGTGTAACTGTATGTAACTGTGTGTAACTGTGTGTACCTGTGTGTAACTGTGTGTAACAGTGTGTAGCTGTATGTAACTATGTGTAACTATATAACTGTGTGTAACTATGTGTAACAGTGTGTAACTATAAGTAACTGTTTGTAATTGTGTGTAACTATGTGTAACAGTGTGTAATTGTGTGTAACTATTTATATCTATTACAGGAGTGTATATCATGTGAAGAAAGTTGTGTATTAAATATTGAAGATTTCTATGGTGAAAATCTACAGATGAAGTTAAAAAATTTAAATCTTTATATCTGAAAATATCACAGCAACATTATCCACAACTTGTATGTATTAAACTTATCTTTTTAAATTTACATTATGTTGATTTTTTTCTGATATTTTTATCTCCATTGTACTCTAACAAGTTTTTCTTCCACAATCCCTTTCTTACTTACTTTTTTTAACCAATCAAAATGTGTCGTGTAAAACCTGTTTGTTGATAACGTTCAGGGATCGTGTGATAGCCAAATCCAAATTATATAATAATATGACAGCCTTTTCGAGTTTCACTTTCCCACAATTCTAAAGAACATGACATACTTTGATAGGTTACAAGAAAAGATATAAGTTTTTATTATTGTGCTATAGATAGATAATTTGAGATGTTATATTGTTGTAGAGAAGTACAGTCGAACAGTTAGTTATAATCCCTCTCAATAAACTAACAGTAATGTTTAATGGACCTATAAAAGTTATTGAGAAACGTTTTGATAAATTATTGGATTATGATAATTTGTTTAAAAAGTCTAAAGACACAGGAAAGGTAAATACTTTATTTATAAATTAGGGGAGAGTATACCACAGTTTAATTAGAGAATAAAAAGGTTTTCTAGCATTGCTTTTCACATTTTTAGTCAGAACCACAGATATTTTTAGCAGCTTTGCTTGACTTAGAAAATTCAATATTTCACAAGTAAAACAATGCTGTTATTTGTCACTAACTCAATATATTGGTTTTTTTCAAATCAATTACTTACAGACAATAGGAATTAAAAAATCTATTTATTAGCATAATGAGATTATGTACTTTATGCAATTTTAAAAAAAAACAGAACATTTTTATTTTCAGTATAATGATGCCCTGGACTCAGCTAAAAATGATTATGAAGCAATGAATGCCCAGTTACTGGATGAACTTCCTAAATTATATAGACTTGTATATCAAGTCTTTACAGATTGTATGAGATGTTTTATACAAGCTCAGAAGAAATATTTAGATATATCATTACAAGAAACTTACTCAATATTAGACGTAAATATCATATCTCAAAATAGAAATATTTATTTCCCTTCAGTGATAAAACTACAGGGGCTGGCATTGATATGAGTCTAGCTATGTGTGCTACGCAACGTGCAGGTTAACCATGATTTCACGCTTCTTTGGATGAGGTCACGCTTCTTTGGATGAGGTCACATTATTTGGATGAGGTCATGCTTCTTTGGATGAGGTCATGCTTCTTTGGATGAGGTCATGCTTCTTTGGATGAGGTCACTTTATTTGGATGAGGTCATGCTTCTTTGGATGAAGTCATGCTTCTTTGGATGAGGTCATGCTTCTTTGGATGAGGTCACTTTATTTGGATGAGGTCATGCTTCTTTGGATGAGGTCATGCTTCTTTGGATGAGGTCACTTTATTTGGATGAGGTCATGCTTCTTTGGATGAGGTCATGCTTCTTTGGATGAGGTCACATTATTTGGATGAGGTCATGCTTCTTTGGATGAGGTCATGCTTCTTTGGATGAGGTCATGCTTCTTTGGATGAGGTCACATTATTTGGATGAGGTCATGCTTCTTTGGATGAGATCATGCTTCTTTGGATGAGGTCACATTATTTGGATGAGGTCACATTATTTGGATGAGGTCATATTATTTGGATGAGGTCACATTTCTTGAATGAGGTCACTTTATTTGGATGAGGTCACTTTATTTGGATGAGGTCACTTTATTTGGATGAGGTCACTTTATTTGGATGAGGTCACATTATTTGGAGAATTTCCTCATGGCTCATTGAATGCATGGTAAAATCTGTCTTAGTTAGCTCAAACAGAAGTAGTAAGAGAGGTTATTATTGTTATATTTTATTCACATCTTCATCAGAAATTATACAATGATAATACCAGTGCCGTATTTAGGCTGTAATTTTTGGGCCATGACCACCTCCTCAGGCCTCGAAAAAAATTTTTTTATTTTACTTTCACTCCCAAATCGTGTTAGATGTATTCTTTACCTTCCCACATTAGAAAATTTTCCACATGGAGGTCCTGACCTCCCAACCATAACTAGTGTCCTCTAAAAAGTGCCCCTCCTCACTCACCATTAATGAAATCCTAGCCACTGGATTATAAATAGACTTCTGTGTTATTAACCCTTACCTGTATTTTCAGCTACCGTTTGTGTTAGGTTCTGGAGAGAGTTTTATAGAAACGTTTAATGTAAAACATACATCAGTATTAGACCGGATATCAGGGTTGAGTTTTATTCCTCGTGGTTTTAATCCGAAATATGACAGTCTACATCGTCAAGATAGTGTTAAAACAGAGAAGAAGAAACGTATATCAGATACCGGACTGGTGAAAACTTCTCTGGTAAGTGTCAATGAATTAAGGATTGTAAAGATATTTTTAGAAAATTATGGCTTATTGTTTACAGACTTTCTATCAAGGACTCTGATTGGCTATATTTGCCAGCGAACAATCCAATCAAATTGCTGTATAATACAGCCTGTATTTACAAACTTCTGTGACATAAGAATGGTGGCTATTGCAGTCAAGGTAGAAGATGAGATTTATAATACCTTGACATTGTGAAGATAACCTGCTACTTGATTTGTAATCCCTTTTAGAAACTAATATTTCATTGTAATCATTGATTTGTTAATGGTAGTAAATGACTATTATTATATTAATTCCTGTTTCTGAAACTAAAGTATGATTGGTGAAAAATATGGCAAAGTTATTCCTTTAATTAATAACTATGTCTCTATTTCTAATTTAGGGTCCTGAGAGTATACAAAGTGAAAGTCAGAAAGTCTTTGTAATACAGCAGTTCCCAAGAGACAAGTTATACCAGGTGAATAGAAACTATAAGGCAAGTGATTTAATGGATCTGTGTTTAAACCAAGGAACAGTGGTAGGTGTCTTAAAGGAACAGGATCCGATGGGAAATAAAGATAAATGGTTTGTAGATGATGGAAGTAAGTTATAGTTAGTTTTATCTTGTTTTAGAAAAACTTGAGTTGATTTTGTTCAATGCACCATTTTAAGAATTATTCTATAAAATGGAATTTGTAGTAATGACATAATCTGGTTCACGGATTGAAGCATTTATTCTTCAAGTTCTGAAATTTTATTATTATCAACTTTTGCTATAGTGACGTCAAAAAAACATTTAGTTATAGCGGAATTGCAGGAACCACAGACATCTGAATGAAAATTAGAATGATGCAATTGATGCTATCAGTGTCCCAATACACATAAAGTTTAGAAAACCTCTTTACAATCTCTTTGATGGACATCTGATTTAAAATAGAAATGTTGTAAAGCAATAATATCAGTGTTCTTGATATGTATACAAAATTCAGAAAAATCCTCCTTATTTCCTTCTAGTTTTTCTGGAATCACAGGAAAATAAGAAGTCTAAATGAAATCAGAATGTTGCAAGAAGAGGCTATAAGTGTTGATTTATTTTACAGGTAATAAAGGTTTCATCCACAAATCAGCTTTATCTCTCTTTCAAAGTAGTTTAAACTCGGATCCAATAGGTGGCAGCACTGTGTCTACTTCTAGTCTACTGGATGATCAAGTATCAGGGGACTATACTCCGATTATAATGGGAGTGAACAAGACCAAGCCGACGTTTGAAGAGAAGTTACAAGAAGAAATGGATGAGATACTGGATGATCTGGAAAATGATAGTCAGGATTACGTTCAACCAGAAATACACGAGGTAATAAAAGTAGTCCTTAACCAATCAAAACAAGGTTATAGACCGTATTCATGCTTCAGTATGACTGTCTTTATTGCAAGGCTTCTAACAGTCCTAATTCAGGCATCAACCATATTGATTTCAGAGTGAGGCTTATAACACAAGTATAAAAGCTAATGGATTATGTTGACCCTCACATATTTCTGAAAAAGGGCAGTTTTCTAGCTGTTGATTGAGTGTTTAGTGACGTCACTGAGGCTTTTCATTCATATGACGTCTTTTCAATGGATGATGTAATTTGCGTTATGAGCCTCGCATTTGATGTGTTCAGAACGAGGCATGAAAAAGTTCTATAGAAGTATAGAATAAACATCCCTCACTATGTTGAAATCTTGAAAGATTACTGATGAGTTAAAACACATCGTGTGCTACAGACTGTGTTCATTGAATATTGCATCATGTTCTCCATCTTCAGGTGCTGAAGTTCATAATTTAATAGAAATTCTCTTGTGTCTTGTAACACTGCCTAATCAGAAAAAGAAGTTTCACACATTCATTTTTTATTGCAGTATTATTATTCAGAATATAGTTTTACAGCCCGAAATCAAAACGAGGTGACGTTATTCGAGGGACAGGTGGTAACAGTATTAGCTAAACATGACTTAAATAGTAACACTGAGTGGTGGTTGGTCGATGCTGATGGTAACCATGGTTATGTCCCTAGCAACTATCTGAAAGCAATGTGATCTGTGCTGATTGGTTGATGGTAACCATGGTTACGTTCCTAGAAACCAATGTGATTTTAAGAAATCTATGGTTGAACCATAAACCAATGTGATAGGTTACCTGTGGACTGTTTGATGCTGTTGGTTTTACTCTCCTAGCAACTGCCTTGTTCTATTGTGATTCTATATTAATATGTTATTTATTTATCTGTATAAGAACGTAAGTTTAAAACAAGACATTATTAGAGGAAGATTCAATGTGTTTTCGTGATGGTTAAATTTGGCAGTTCAAGGAAATCAAAGAAGAATGGTAGAATTTTGATATATTTTATATCTATTGTTTTGATATAACTGAGAATGACTACTAACAATTAATAAGTTAATAATAATTTAATTAAATCATATCATATCTTCACAATGTCAAGGTCAAACTACAATAACTGCTTTTTCCTGTTTCACAGAAGTTCGTTAATACTTTAGTTTGATTGAATTGTACACTACCAAAAACAGATACCTTGACAAAAAGACTGAACAATTTAGCTATGTGTGTAATCGAGGGCTATGATTGGCTGTAATTGATAGTTTACAACCAAATCTGCTGTAGCAGTCAAGGTATTAGACACAGTTTGTAATAGTTTGAACTATTAACATGTATTGTATATTAGAAACAAGAGTCAACTAATTATAAACATGAGGTCTTTCAACTTTTCACTCAAACGCATAATACTAATATATAACAAACTTTATCATATCAATATCTCATCTGATGGCATTTTATTTCTGCAATAATATAGTTAGTTCAGTAGAATAATTTGTGCCTAGATAAGTTTTTGAAATTTTGCCTTGTGATATATACCTAGCAGACAGTAAAGACATTGATGTCTCATATACTTTAGCTTGAAGTCTTAACACATTAACCCTTGACACTCCATCATCGCAATTTCATCAAAATCTTTCATTTCACTTTATCCTGGCAATATTTCCCTCATTGCACTCTGCATGGCGTTGCCCGTCTTCATTAGCCCACATGGTGCAGAAAAGTAGGACGTAAAACTCCATTCATTTCATTTCATTTTCATTTCACTCTGACATGTACAATGATATTTTCTGTAACCCTTCATTTTGAGTTAAGATATTTATTCCTCCAGGTTTGGTTGAAAACACTAACATGACTAGTTCAGTTTATCTTTAGATAGTATATTTAATGTATATTCTGGACAGACTGGTCTAGTTTTAATTATTATCTTTATCAACATCAAAATAATGTGGACTGATTCTGTTTGTTTTGAATAATATCTTGGCTTGTCAATATTTATATCTTTATATATACTGCTGGTCTCAATATATAGTTATTTGTTGGTATTCGATCAACACAAAGTCTTATCAATTATATTACAGACAATATGGAAGTGACCAGACCATACCTTAACATTTTCATTTTCATCTCCATTCTCTTTGTTCTATCTTTAATCATTATAGCATTCCATTTTACCATTATTCTGATCATGCCTGTTAATTTGTTTTTGGTGCTTCATGTAGTTCAATTTTCACTGAAAACAAGAGTGTATGTTATTATTTCTTTGAAGACCTGACATAAATAATTATCATTTACCTGTGTCATTTATCAAAAAGTTATTTTTTCCAGATTTTGAGACAGACATTTCGATTGTGTAAAGTGATACAGGTATCTAATATTAATTTCTATCAGTTGTCAATAATCATATGAATGTATCCCCTCAACATATCTTCTTGTACCCCTCAAATCATGTTTCACTTATATATTTTGTGTGTTCAAGAAAATTTCAGATGCTTCTAAATACCAAGATGCTTTAAATCTATTCACAGTGAGCTTTTTAATAAACAGAATTTTACATTTCTCTGAAAGCTTAAATAAGCTCATACATAGCTTTATTTATTCTTACAGTTTTTTTTGATAAACCAAATTATTTACTAACGGCAATATATTTATAATTTTTGCTTTTATTTATTTATTATGATATTTTTGGAGTAATATATTGATGTTTCTAACATTTAGAATAACTGAATTATTTATTATTTTAACATTGCTAATCAATTTTACTAATTAGCCTACACTAATGTCCTACACAGTGAGCTCTTTTCACATATTGTCCTTCTAATATTTTCATCATGTCCTATACCACTTCTAATAGACATATCTCAACTATTAGGCCACAAAAAAGTCTCAGTTCTGAAGTTACTGGTATTAAAAATATTGGCCCTTTGCGATTAGTGACATCATCAAACACTTAGTTTTAGTGGAATTGCAGAACTACACACGTCTGATTGAAAATTAGAATGGTGCAAATCAGTGTCCCTGATACACAAAAAAATTTAGAAAACTTCTTTAAAATCCTTTTAAAATGAAATGAGAATACAACTCATAGAAAGCATGGGCCAAGGTCTGAAGCAAGGACTATGATGATTTATTAGTTTTAACAATGTTAATAAATTTATTTTGGTGGTACTGACTTGTCCTGTACTATAACAAAGAAAAAGCTGCTTTATATAAATATTGTTTAACATGCTGCCCTTTATTTTTCATTTTTCAATTTCTGAATGTTAAAAGATAAAATACAACAGAAATGAAAAATACAAGGCAAGGCTTTTTTTTATATTTTCAATATTTCACCTAATGGCTTTCTATACAGATCTATTTGTAATTATAAATCGTTTGTTAAGAATTCACTTGTTTTTATTTTGCCTGTTGTTAAATTCTTATTTATAAATATTTCTATAATGTGATCATTGTTTTCTGTATTGGTATTTGGAAGTTAAGATATGAGCTGTTAATTTGGAATTTTCAGGCTTCATTTGAAGATATTAGAAAGTTCAACTGGATGTTCTTGGTGAAAAATCAAACTGTTCTTAACTAGCAAGGAGGGAGTATTACATAAATATGAGAAATTCTGCCATGAGTCATTTTTGCTGTATTTGGCTGACGGCTTAACTTTTGAAAGAAGTAAAACAAATTTTATTGATAATTTACATGGATTTTCATCTAAAAGAAGTGTTGAAAGGCGATCGTCTACAAAAAGACAGAAAGAAACAAATATTTTCACAAGCATTACTTTGGTTGAACTAGCTGGTCCAAGGGCAAAACTTTCAAAGCACTGATCTTTCACGGATTATCTGTACCCTTTACAACTGGGTCGACAAGAAGTTCGTACATAATGTCCAATGAGCTATTGAGAAGACATCATATAACAAATTTATACACTGTATTACTATAAACAATATTTAATATAACATAATATATAATATCATTAACAATTCAAGTTAGCAAATTATTTCTTATCTCCCTTTTAATATTAAACTTTCACATTGGCCTGAATCTTACTATTCAACCAGCCCCCTCGCCAGGAATCAATTGGTGCTATGGCTCAGATTTTTGCTCAGAAAATTTGAAGAATTAAATACCCAGAGAACTCATTTCTGACAATTTTGTGCTGCCAAAAACGTATCAAAATCTTTATCTTTTTGATTTCTTACAAAGACACTGTAAATGAATCAATCTCTACTGAACTGATGAACGTTTTGCTGGGGCTTAATTATCACTTGCTGGGACCCCGCCGGGGTGGATTCACCTTCTATTCTCTTCCTGAAATGGTGGTTGTTTTCAATTTGAATGTTTGTTCTAATAATCCATTAATTTAACCAAATTAAAGTAGCAATAGTACCAAATCATATTAAATTCCACATATTGGTACCAAAAAATAACTGCGTAGAGATAAATTGTTCGCCTTTCTCACATGTTAGAGTCTGAGGTGTTTTCCCTGACTTCCATCTTTCTTAATCGTTCCTTCACCCAATCAACACACACGAACCAGAAAGAGTCAGGTTTAAAAATTCCCCTAGCTATCCATCCCATTTCATCTGTATTAGAAATCACATGTAAATGGAGATGTTGAACACTGTTAAAGGGGGGCCAATGAAATCCCATCCTGACATCTTCTACATTCCCTCCCTGTTCTGTTATAACTTGCCGACCAATGGATTCTAGTTTTTCAACTATTGGCAGCTGTTTTGAAGTGAGTTGTTTTGGGTTTGGAATATGTTTTTTAGGTATGACTAAATAATGATGACTTGTGCACGGTTTAATATCCTTAAAAACAACATAATCTTCTTCCTGATAAATTATTCGAGTTTTTGGGTCATTTCCATTGCTAATTTCACAGAAAATACATTTTTTATCACTCATTTTATCACAATTTCAATCCTGAACTTTAAAATCATAATAAACAAGAGTTACGTTTTCCTGAATAAAGAGACACAACTCAAACTTGATGTAGAAATATTATCCAGTAACATTTACTAACATCACAGACTAACCATAGGACTGTATACTGACAACTTATAGGCTACTTTATAAATATCTAATATACTAAATCTTAGTTAAATAAAATATTATAAAATACTGTAAAGGTTTTACAAATCAAATTGGAAGAAATGCATAAATTTTGTGACTATCCTTCCTATTCCCCTGGTCTGACATAACAGGTCTATTTTTGTAACAGGGAGGAGTAAAAGACAATTTGACTATTATTTATTTACAGATATACCTTCGTGTATTATATTCCCTCATTTCACCTGATAATGACAATGGCACTGGAATAGGTAGTGAGTTGGATTGTAGTCTGTTAGACGATTAGGTGACGTGGGTTTGAATCCGAAAATTCTGCTGCCTGAGTGCCCTGAGCCAGTGCTTTCGAGAGTCAGCCTGGTGTCGACTGTCATCCCCTAATACCCAACCCTAACACACTTTTAACACAACCATTGATCATTTGAAATTAAAATAAAATCTACCCTTATAAATCCACTTGGCATAAATAATTATATAACATTACAACAAAACAAAATAACAAGTATTTAACTTTACACATTGCTAAATCTATCCAGCTGTCTAGCCTGCTAGCTGACAGAATATAAGGTAATGAGTTTAAAAGCCAGCTCTGGCCGCAGCATCAGAATTCTGATGAACACATATAACTGAATTCAATATAGAACTCAAGGTACAAATATAAATCCTATCATTACCAATTCACAAGCAGGCCCATAACTAGGGGGGGTCCCCTGGAAATTTATCCCCCCCCCCCCCCCCCCTGAAATCAGTTTCTATCAGCTATTTTGCCCCCCATGCAAATGCGGCAGCCCCCCTTGGCACATTGGGATGGCTACGGGCCTGTTCACAACACAGACAGATTGAACATCAACCAGGCCCAGAGTCTCAGGGGGGTCAATGTTTTTGAAGGGGGGCTCAACTATACAGACTCAACAAGTCATTTAAGTCATCTAAATTATTCAAGGGGGGAGGGGAATTTGTCCCTGGCTCCCTTCTAGCTCATCAACACTTTTTAGTACTAAATATATTGTTCTGTTAAAATGCGTAGTAGGCTGAAACAACCATTTAAAAGGGACAGGTACACCATTTTAGGAGGTTGAATTTAGTCTTGAATATTTGTAAATAGTCTTCAGAAATACTAAAAATGTATGAAAATCGTATAATTCCTTCAAAAATATATCTCAAACTAGGAATTTTACTCACTATTTCTATAGATGTCTTTTCTATATATGAAAGACGAGTCATCATTTTAACTTTCAAACATGGATAATTCTGGATACACATTGATTTGGAGGCTCAAATTTCAACGTTGAGCTGTGAACACTATTACTGATTGACTTAGCTAAAAAATACCCGTTTCTGAGACTAAGGTATGAACGAACGAATGAGGCACCTGTCCCTTTAAGTCTGGTTTCCTTAATAACAATCTAAAGATTTGAATATATTGAAAAACAACAAATCTTGTAAAAATACATTCTCCTCTAGTTCTTTGTGAAACGGTATTGTCCCAGAAAAATTGTCCACATTGATATAATTAATTTCTGGGTTGAAACCACACATACAAATTCTCCCCTGTCCATATTGTTTGGTAACCATGGCAACATGATTTTGAGCATCATTATACTTGGCCAGTATTTGATCTGAAGTTTCAGTATTAAATGAGTAATAAGTATCACGATAACACAGGGGAATTTTTTGAGCAAAATTTTTACCACCGAGTTCAACTTCTATCAACTTCAGTCCACCACCATCGTCTAAGTTGTTGTTGGTTTTAGCTAAAAACATAACAAAAAAGAGTGAAATAATTATGAAATTGGTTTTAGCTGAAAAACACCGGCACCAGTTTCTGGTAAAAAATATACCATACTATTAGAGGGATGATATTTGTTTTTACCTGAAACTGGTGTGTCCTGTAGCTATATGTATCTATCTATATTCAATAAAATAATTAGACTTAAAAACCTCACGAGTAAACATTACCCAAATCATGTCACACTTAATTTCTAATACAACCAACAAGTGGCAATAGTCTTATTCTCAATGATACATCTTGGCTAAATTTAATTGTAGGGGAATCGCATGTCAAATTTTAATTCTGAAAAGTATACAGATGTCTTAAATTAACCTCTATCAGATGGCAATACAAATATTCCTTAAATGGCCCTTACCAACAAACTGTTGTGTGATGGGAAATACTGATGAACTTTGACCCATAGTCAATAACCTTCCACCATTATTAACAAATGATTTTAAACTATCGCTTGATTTCAACCAATCAGATTCTTCAGAATTATCACTAATAACAACCAGTTTACAATAAGTCTGCCAATCATCTACAAATATAAACAGAATTATTTTGATTTTAAGAGGTATAAATAAACCAAGTACTACAATCCAAACTGAAAAACAAACCCGAAATCCAAAATAACAATTTGGCGAAAAATTGGTAGAAGCTTATGATAACTTATTGAAAAGTGGTATACATACTTACGATTAATATACTTCCTAATATGGAAATTCACTAGCTGCTACTAATGGAATGCTCAACTATTATTTTGAATTTCGAGTTCTGTTCTGAAGTTTGGATCGTTAGAACTTGGATAATCTATATATTTTCATTTATGATTGATATACTTTTATTTTGTATCTCTAACATTAGTATCGGTACTTATTTCTGATAACTTACCATTTTGTATATCGTGTAAATTAAGATATTTAACGGTATATTGAGTCGTATCTATTAAAGATAAAAATATTTCCATCAATAACAAACTACTCGAGGTTTTATCATGTCCACCATTTCTTATTATGTAGATCACATGACTTGGTATTGGTCGTAAACTATAATAGGTACTGTTATTTTCTATTATTTCTTCACTACCTTCACCTGCAAAATAATAATAAAAAAAATAACTAAGAAATTAAGAACAGAGTGTCAAACATCTGAAATAAGCCATCATCCCCTGATGCTTGACAACCACATCTTTGACATGAACTCATTTAATATTTTCTTTCTTTCCCTCCATCAAAAATTATAATAAAAAATATGAATTTACTTACATTTTAATCTGAAGTTCCAGTTATCTTTGAATTCTAAAATTTCAGCCTTAAAATGTTTTTTATCTCTGAGAGAATTCACCATAATTTGTTGTCCAGGTTGAAATAGATGATGTTCACAAAACTCAGAAAACAATTCAGATTGTCTCTTCTTCAAATTCTCTTCTAAATTGAAACAGATCTGAGCGAAAAGTTTCTCTCTGCTGACATATTTCCCATGCAGTTCACATCTGATGCTGGTTGCTAAGCGACTGAGTCCTGGTTCTCCCCAAATATCAGAATTCACATTTAAACCAATTCCTAGAATGGCCAGGTGTTTTAAGGGAATAGATCCTGCAATTTAAAACAAAAGATTATCAACTGGACATTTTTGATAATAAATTACTAAATATTTCCATTTAAATATTTTCATGTGTTTATCTAAGGTCTTTTGCGATAGTGATATTTACGTCATTAAACGTCATTTAGTAGAAACACAGGAACAACAGACGTCTGATTGAAAATTCGAATAGTGAAAATTGATGCTATCAGTGTTCCTTAAACACATAAAATTTCTAGAAACTTCTTTACAAAGGAAATACATGGACTAAATACAAAATGTACTGCTGGTGTTTATGTATTTGAACTGGGCCTGGATGAGTCCAAATATCTTTGCTTGAGAATAACTATTAGTTACTTATTATTATCTTCTCTTTTTCTATTTTATTATAAAAGATCATCAAGATCAGATCCTGAGTATCTACTGATAGACCTGTCTTACATTCTACCCCTTTCAAAACAAAAACTCTTTCGTACTTACCATCAATATCAAACATAACCTCTTCTAATAAAAAGCCAGCCAGTTTGTGTCCTCGTATCCACAAATCATTCGGGTATTTAGTTTTAACATTATCAATACCAAGATCTTTAACAGCCTTGAGAACAGCTAACGAGGCTGCTACTTCTGTTGTAAATCTTGAGATATAGCCCTGAACAATTAGAAAAATATAGTTAATAATCTTCCATATCAGAGTTCAATTTTTATTGAGTCCATTATATTGTACAAACTGTTCTAAACCAATCAGGGTAAACACAATCTCTTGATTAAAAATTAACAAACCAATCACCATCAGAGCATATAAAAGTCACAATCAAAATTCCTTTTTCCTTCTTCACAATAATTAAAATTCTGTAGCCTGTATTATCCAGGCTGTAAATCCGCAATTTGGTACCCTTTCTTTCAGGGATGTTTTTAAACGATTGTTTTTTTATAATATATTACCTGTTCTAACTTTGTCTTGTGTAAAATAATAGAGACAAATATATTTCCAGTATGAAGGGCACTCCATTTATTATTTTTAGCTCCTCTAGCATTGGTTTGAACCTCAGCCATTATGGCAGTCCCATGGTCAGAACCTAGAACATACAAATTACCTAATAAAATACAAAACTGGATACAAATTGTCTTTATGATATAGCATCTTGGAATAACATAATTCATGGTCACAGGTTAGATTTGTTCACCATGATAAGATAAGGGTATGTCTGATCTATGTCTGAAGATGAACGGTCTGAAGTAATACCTGAAAAAATTGTTAGCATAAATGTTAAAAAACGGCCCAAGTCATCTCGTTTTACGGTACATAAGAACACTTTATGGATAGTCTACTCTTTTGTTTGATTTTAACAACGTTTCAATTCACATACAGGAATCTTTATCAAGCTTTAAATACTGATTTATGTTTGATAAGAATTTATCTATTAGGTATTGTTGTATGTTTGATAAAGATTCCTGTATTTGAATTGAAACTTTGCTAAATTTAAACAAAAGAGTAGACATACTATCCATAATCAATAATAATAATATTAATTGAAATATAAAAGACATGAGATGAAAAACTCTTCTATTAACAAAAAAACAATGTAAAACACATTTGACAATTTGAGGACAAGTTTCAATAAATTCTGTAAAGGGAATGGATGGATATTAAACAATATCTATACCATTGCTAAAAATTCATATCTAAAACTTTTATAAAACGTAATTATATCAAATTCATACTATGTATTCAGAATTTGACATATTTTAGTAGACCACCTGATTAAAATTTGAATTTTGAATAAATGTAAACTAGGTAAGACGTCATGAATATTCTAAATAATGTCTTTACTGTTGTTTTATCTGGTCACATGATTATGTTAATGTGAAGTTTATAAAACAACCTTGACTGTAATTTGAGAGGTAGAAAAATACGATAAGGGGAAAACTGTCAATAAGAAATTTGTGTCTTTTACAATATATCAAACAATTGAAAAAAAAAACACTATTAAAGGGACAGATGCACCATTTTTTTGGCCAATTGTAACTTAGTCTTAGAAACTTAGGAATTTTTTTTAACTAATCCTATCAGTTATAGTTTTCATAGCTAACCGTCGAAATTTCAGCCTTCAAAACCACGTGTGTCTAGAATTATCACGTTTGAATGTGAAAAAAGAAATATAGAAATAGTAAGTAAGTTACTAGTTTGAAGTATTTTTAAAGGAATTTTGTGGTTTTGTACATTTCTAGTACTTCTGAAGACTATTTACATATATTCAAGACTCAATCAATCTCCAAAAATGGAGCACCTGTCACTTCAATCCGAAATGAAAAACATTACAAGTTTGGTTCGAATTAAAAACTATGAAAAGAAAATGTTGAAGTTATTCTCTCTGAGATAATACTGTCAGTCAAGAAATAGGGGACTATAATTAAGGGGGTTTTGTTCAACTATTTATTGCAGAGCTAAATGTAGAGCAATAATATGCATTCCTGTACAATAATCTTAAATAATCTTATATACAATACAATACGACAACTTAGATCAAAAAGTATTTCTTTTGAGCACAATCCAGTCCCGTCATTAGGGTGGGGTCCGTGGGGGCTGGGCCCCAGAAGGTGAGAATTAAGCCCCAGCAAAACCTTCTTTAGTTCAACAGAGATTGATTCATTAAAGTTTCTTTGTACAAAATCAAAAAGATATAGATTTTGATATGTTTTTGGCACCTCAAAATTGTCAGAAATGAGTTCTCTGGGCCTTTAAGTCTTCAAATTTTCTAAGTACAAAATCTGAGCCCCTGCACCCATTGATTCCTGGCAACGAGGCTAGCAATCCCTCCATCTTATCAGCCATTTTACAGTTCTAGTCAGACATGCCTGGTGACATTAATGTCACATTTTATATTGGCATACCCCTCTGTTAATTTTTTTGTGCTGATATGCTTATTCCTGTTTATATAATTAGTAATTCTATAAATCATGCCCCTCCCCCTCCAAAAATAAAACCAAAATCCCCACTTACCATTCAAGCCCAGTTCTTTAGCATCATCCATTGTTGTAGTTGTGCATTCTTTATAAAATAATTTCTTGCCAATTTCACAAGCTTTATTCAGTTGTTGAAAATTGTCTACACCAAACGACATGTCGGCCATTGTGGTAAGTTATATATAGGGAAGTGAACAGCAAGTGACAGTTGATATAAATCACGTTTTTAAACTCATCTTTTAATGTTCATTCGTCTTCTTTTTTACAACTTGACCTTCTAAACACTATTTTGTTTACAAGCTGTGTACATTTTTTAGCATCATAATTAAATACGCAAATCAAATCACATAGTTTCTATTATCTGAATTCACGGTCAATCAAAATAAAATATCACACAGGGAATTGAAAAATTCATTTTTTGTATAAAAACTATTCAGAAATTTTACAGGAAGTATTTTTTCGTTTCGTTTTTGTTCTAACCGGAAGTGATAAATCTGTACTAAATTTTCGCGGGAATTGATTTGTTTATTTCCGCGAAATCGAAGACATAGTTGATGTAATTTCTATTTATGTAATGAAATCTAACTGATTTATTTAACTAACCTTTACAGTTTGCGTAGTTGGGCATTTATTTTGATTCACGATATCGTTATTATTGCTGTTCATTTCAAATTTTACAACTGCCTTGCGACTGAGTTGTTTCACCCCATGGCCCGTGAATGGTTTCCTCTTAATTATGAGCTTAGGGTACGTCAAGAACCATAGTTTAATATAATGACATAAACTCATATTTTGTTTATTTTTAACAAAAACTTAATGTTATATAGGAATAATAAGTCATGTTGTGTAGGCTTACTCTACACTACTCTACAGTCAGTGGTCTCCAAATCAATTACATTAATAATTCATCCCTATTTTCTCAAATAGATGCTGTTAATTCCTTTTACTGAAATGACATCAAATAATTGATCAAAGATTAACAGGTTTTTGATTAGTTTATTATAAGTTAATTAGGAGAGGAAACCAGGATTAAAAAAGGGGGAACCACTACATACACAACCTCAAATCACCCCACAATTTAATCATCATCTCTTAGTTAATATGAACAATATGGTCGTAATTCAATGATTATTTACTTAATTGGAGTCCATGATTATAAGTAGGTACAGTAGAGCCAACCATATCAGCATCCGCTGGAAGCGAACATCAATTTGTCATCTACCTACCAACCAACCAAAATAGCAGGGAGTCTGAATTTATGGGAAGGCTTACACTTATTGTCTTATGCCAATTATTTAGCTTTGACCTTGTACGAAAATAAAGGAAAGGGTTTTGGCAAAGGGTTTCTTGTTGTGTAGGGCATGAAGCAGTCAGTATACAGGTTTGCCAAATCTTGGATAAAGTAAGAAGTTTAAAAACTCTTAATAAAACTTGATTAACAGTTGTAATATTACTAAGTTATACTGTCAAAGTTTATATCATTCATTTTTTTTCCCAGAAATATCAATTGGGATGAATGATTAGAATTGATAACACTAAGTTTAATTTAAATACACACCATGGATAAAAGAAAACCACAGGGAAGTAATTCTACACCAGCCAAGAAAGGGAAGTAAGTAGAACTTGGTAAAATCTTGAGCCTTATTAAATACAGTCCTATCTAATAAATGATCTTTGTTGTGTTATATGCAAAAACTTGAAAAATCAGATGATACTGAAGAGTATCCAAGTGCTGCTGAAGAGATGAAAACAAATACTATTAACTTGAGTAGGAAATACTACTAGGGATACTAGCTGAAAAAGTCCAGTTGTCTTTAGATTCTTTATCAAACTTAGGTTGGACCACTGAATGAATTGGTTCAGAACATGTTTGTAGATCTCGGCCAGATTGCAGACATTAAATAAAAACAACAATTAGACACTGTTGAAATCATACAGAGATGACTTACTCTAGTCTTCTTTTGTAAAGTCTCAATAATGGGTAGAAAATATTTATGATTAATTTTGAAAATTTTGTAATGAATCTGACTTACCCCATGTTGACTGAAAAATTGGTAAATTATTCTTCTCTTAGATTTGATGATGATGATGAAGATCCGTCTGTATTTGAAGCTGAACTGGCCATGATGGAATCTATTGATGCTGATATAACAGCTGATTCTCACGAACTTGTTGGTAGGAACATTTTCATATTAAACAAGTTGATGTCATGAAGTAACATAATTTCTCTTATCTAAAGAAAAAATTTTATGGAATTATTTTCATTTGTGAAATTGTTAACTCTTGATCAATTTTAAATTGAATTGCAAATGTGGCTTTTTTGACAAACAATTTGTGATGGAATGCCACTTAAATTAGACCCTGATGACAGGGGAGTTTATTAAACTAAACTTTGAAGACAATCTCGTCTCAAACTGACCTCAATATATCAACAGAAATTTTGATAACTATTCAAAGTGCAACGTTTTGTTTGATAATAGTGTCTTACAAGATTATGTTCATTCTTGACTTTGTTAAAAAGTAATATTGAATTACAGGTCAAGGTCCAGAATCTCAGAAGACCAGTTCTAAATGGTCACGTCCATCACCACCTAAAATAAACTCTAAAACAGATAAACTGGTATTTCAACAGATAGAAGTTGATGTTTATATTGGTATGTAGTAAGGGTTTTCTTATTTGTATTTGTTTTTTTTTTTAAACATCTGGTCCCATTAGCCCACATGGTGCAGAAAACTAGGACGTAAAACTCCATTCATTTCATTTTATTTCAAACAGCTGGGGTATTATTGTTGAAACTTGATTTAAGATGATTTTAGAGTTTTAAACATCTGATTGGTCAATAACTAAAATCAATTAAAACTTCTCAATCCACTTAAATTACTGTATTTCTTCAAATGTAGATTTTAATTTCGTTAATTTTTTTGACTGTTAGGCCCCATGATTTCTCAAGACTTTGTTATTGATTACACTACAAGTCTGAACTGTAGTGAACTCCTCAAACAAGAAGTATCATCAGGTGTTTCCTAAACAGTAAGGATGGTCTGCTGGATATGTGTTATTTTGTATATTGAGCATCCAAACTACCTCCTGGTATATGAATTTAATTGCAGGTAAACATATAGAGGGAATGCCTGGTGCCAAGGTTGGTCCAGTACCTATTATTAGAATGTATGGTATTACAATGGAAGGGAATAGTGTATTAACTCATATTCATGGTTTTCATCCTTATTTCTACGTCCCAGCTCAGCCTGATTTTAAACCTGAACACTGTGGTAAATTTAAGGTAGAATTTTATTATATTTTTTGCCAACAATTATATGGTAGTCTGACACTGACATTAAAAATTATTTTTGATGAAAAAAGTGTTCATTCTTAAAGATGGGTATCCTTACTTTTCAATGTCAAATGAAGCAAACTATTTGATTAATTGGTGTTCTAATGAATTATCATGTATTCTTAATCATATCATTATGTTCTTATTGCATATAATTGAAGGTTTTAACCAATCATAAATGTCCATGTATGCACAGTCTGGATAAACAAAGAAAGACTTTTTGATCTTTCTTGATCGGTCACTCATTGGAATTCTGCTGGCAATTCTCATTTAATTTAGCTAGTTATGAATTAATTATAGACAAGTGAGACAAACTGGTATTTTCCAAGTCATTAGAACACCTCTACTTTCTATTTATATAAGTATTAGCATTTTCATTTTCATAAATGAAAATAAGGGAACCCATCTTTAAGGTCTACAATGCAGATATGAAAATAAGGGAACCCATCTTTAAGGTCTACAATGCAGATATGAAAATAAGGGAACCCATCTTTAAGGTCTACAATGTAGATATGAAAATAAGGGAACCCATCTTTAAGGTCTACAATGCAGATATGAAAATAAGGGAACCCATCTTTAAGGTCTACAATGTAGATATGAAAATAAGGGAACCCATCTTTAAGGTATACAATGTAGAAATTGTGTCTCTATGAGTTGATCTCTAAATTCATAAATCTCTTTCCTAGTACTCAAGATCTACAAAGCTGATGTACATGATGTAAGAACCTCTCTTAAGAACTATAAATGGGATTTCTACTCAAATCTTTTTCAAGATGGAAGAGCCAAATTGATAATTATCAAGGCTGTCCCCAGGCAGACAAGACAGAAAAAGGAAATGCATATATTAAGCTATATAAAAACTTGTTTGAAATATATTATTATTATTATAGAATGTTCTAGATAACTGTGTTATTAAAGATCTTAGATCTAATAAAGAAGGTATTGTAGAAGCAGTCATGGCTGTAGAATATGTTCAGAGAGAAAGTAAGTTATTATTTGGAGAAAAGATTTGGTGGAAAGTCCTGGAAAGCTTACTTTAAACTCGCCAGACATGGCACTGGCATATATTAGAGAGCTTGTACCCATGACATATTATCACCTCATTGTGATATAGTATATACCCCTAGGAAGTAGTTGTTATCAAATTATATCACACAATATTAACATCTATATACTTTAATTTATATGATGTTTTATTTACACTCAGTATTCAAAGAGTTTAGGAACTTTCCAAGTATGCCTGATAATGACCCATTGTCAATTTTAGGTATTTATGGTTACCATGGCAACAGAAAATTACCATTCCTGAAAATAACTATGGCATTACCTAGATTGATAGCGCCAGCTAAACGTCTGTTAGAACAAGGTTTTCAGTGCCCTGGTTATCCTACTCACGGCTATCAAGCCTATGAGAGTAATATAGATTTTGAAATAAGGTATGAAATGAAATAAATGAAGTTTTACATCCTACTTTTCTGCACCTTGTGGTCTAATGAAGACGGGCAACGCCATGCAGGGTACAATGAGGGAAATTTTGCCAGGACAGTGGCATTAGCCTGCTCTTTTTTGATGTCCAAATAGCTAGTGAATTGAAAAAGTTATGATTAAAATTTTCAGATTTATGGTTGATGCCCATGTAGTAGGATGTAACTGGGTTGAAATGCCTGCTGGGAAATACACATTACGTGATAAAAACTCTAAAGATCGCCCCTTCACGTCCCGTTGTCAGATAGAATTAGATGTATCATGGGAAGAGTTTATATCTCATCCTGCCGAGGGAGAATGGTCTGTCGTGGCTCCGTTTAGAATTCTCAGTTTTGATATTGAATGTGCTGGAAGAAAGGGTATGTAGTTTACTAGATTAGATAAGATCAATCAAGTTTTCATTTGCCCTGGACACTGTATCTTGCCTTTACACATTTACTTGTACAACTAGACTAATTAGGAAAGATAACTTTGTCACAAGGCTGTCACTCGCTGATCTGTGGTGGGGTTGTCCTGCAATGTTTAAACCTGTTAGCAGCTAGTATGTAATCGTCAATCTAGTATAAAGTTTTGATTGTGTTTTATCTGTAGGTATATTCCCAGAGGCTGAAAAAGATCAAGTTATTCAGATAGCTAATATGGTACAAAGACAAGGTGATCCAGACCCATTCATTAGAAATATCTTTACGTTAAATTCGTGTTCACCTGTTGTAGGGTCACAGGTCATGTCGTTTGACAAAGAGTCAGACGTCTTACAGGTCAGTAGGTGGTCAATTTATAAACATTATCTATCACCTTGTTTTCAAGAGGACAATTTTCAATACAAAAGAGTAAACTAATGCCACTGTTTTGGCAAAATTTCCCTAATTGCACACTGCATGACTTGAGACACAAAAGCAAATCTGTAAACGCTGTAAAAATGCAAACAATGAGTTTGAGAGTAATAATCTAGATAAGATTTTAAAATTTCCATCCTTCACTTGTTAATAATTCTGGCTATCTATAAAAAAGTTACAGGAAAATACAGATATTTCAGACTTATTGTCTTCGTACATTCGCTGATATTTCCAATGATTAATCTTATGAAAATTGAAATCAGCTTCACAATAGTACTGTTTGAGGCACTTTTGGTTGAAATTTCTTGGAGGGAAGGTTGTTGCTATACAGAGTTTAATATAAAAAATGTTTCTATTTTTTAATTCTTTGTTTTATTTTTTTCTAGAAATGGGCTGAGTTTGTACGAGAAGTTGATCCTGATATAATAACAGGTTATAATATACAGAACTTTGATTTTCCCTACTTGATTAATCGTGCTGCTCATCTGAAAGTGAGAGATTTCACGTTTTTAGGTCGTATTAAAGATAAACAGTCTATTATTAAAGAAATGACGATACAATCCAAACAGATGGGAAAACGAGAGAATAAAGTCATCAATATTGAAGGCAGAGTACAGTTTGATTTACTTCAGGTAAGTTCTACTTCTTAATTATTACATAAAGTTAATTATAAAGGATAGATATTTCTAGTATTGCTCTCTATAAAACTAGTATTTCACAACTCATCTACTATACTAGAGCTTGTTCTATTTATGATGATTTCCTAGTTAGAGGTCGAGTATTAACTTTGAAATTACTGAAACAAAGTTACTTGACCCACAAACTTCATGTAGGAAATTTTATGATCGTTATAGAGAACTCCTTGATAAATACAATAAATCTGTTTCTGGCATTTTGGCTGATTTGTTTGATCAGGCATGTATTGTATGGTGGTGTATCTATATAGAAGTGACAAGTGTTGCACGCGTGTTTTCTATACACCTGAAATTTTTTACATTTTGATATTATATTATAGATTTTATTACGTGATTATAAGTTAAGATCCTATACACTGAATGCTGTTTCATTCCATTTTCTACACGAACAGAAAGAAGATGTTCAACATTCTATCATTACTGATTTACAGGTTCATTATTTCTTTTCTCTTGAATTAATTTCTTACTTTTAAAAAAAACACAAAAGGAAAAGAATATATTATGGTTTATCTCTGTTAATTACTGCTATCTTTCTTTTCCCCTTGCTATATTCGTATGTTAACCCCTAGGGTTGGGCGATATATGATAGTTATCATGATATAGTGTTCAATCTTTGTCCAGATAAAATCATCTATGCAATTTTAACAAGTAACTTTGTTCTTTTTTCTTAAATTTAAAATTTTAACATACAAAAACATCATTTTGTTTCATTAACCAGTGAAAAACCATGTTTGAAATATTGTGATATCTACTTAAATTAATATTGCCAGCCTCATGTACCCCTTCTTTTATTTCACCTGATAATTATTATAATTTTAGAAAGGTAATGAACAGACTAGACGTAGATTAGCTGTATATTGTTTAAAAGATGCTATATTACCGTTAAGACTACTGGGTAAATTGATGTGTGTTATAAACTATATGGAAATGGCACGTGTAACAGGTGTTTCTATGGGTTGTTTACTCTCTAGAGGACAACAGATTAAAGTTGTCTCCCAGTTACTTAGAAAGGTTTGTTATTTTTAACATTTTATTGTCTTAAAGACCTTTTAAAGGGACAGATTCAATATTTCCGGGGTTTATTTGGGCCTTGAATATATGTAAATAGTCTTCAGCAGTAGTAGCAAAAACCTTTCTTCAAACACCAGCTTGATATAAAACTTATGTCTTTTTAACCTATTTCTTATGGTTCACAACTACCCAGATTGTAAAGAGATTTTCTAAAAAAAAAAATTATGTGTATCACGGACACTGATAGCATCAATTTAAACTATTCTAATTTTCAATCAGGCGTCTGTGGTTCCTGTAATTCCACTAAATTAAGGGTTTGATGATGATCCTAATTGCAAGGTTTTGTTTTATCACATATATTAAAGATTTTATTGACTATCTGTAGGCTAAAGAACAAGATTTAATTCTACCAGTCCATAAAGTAGATACAGGAGATGAATATGAAGGAGCTACTGTTATAGAACCTGATAAAGGGTAATTTATGTATTCTTTTGTTAGTTAATAACATTGTTTACACCATTGCACATTGCAAGGAATTGTCTGGCCACATCAGTCAAATAAGGTGTAAAATATTAGGGTTCAGCTAGTAAAATATATATTAGTTTCTCCTGTATCAATTTAAATTTACCACTTAAATTAATGAACTGTATATTTTTACATTCCATATATTTTTCAATGCCCTTTGATAATTTGAATGTATGGGTTAATTTTTGTAAATTTTCTGATTGTGTTTTTCAGATATTATTCTATGCCTATAGCTACCTTGGATTTCGCCTCTCTGTATCCTAGTATCATGATGGCCCACAATCTCTGTTATACCTCTCTACTTAATACTAATACTATACAGAAAGAGGGGTAAGATATTATTTTATTCAACTTGGGCCTTGTGGATACCTCAGTCTCCTAGACCAGTGATTCCCAACCTTTTTCAGTCAGGAGCAATCGTCCAGACCTTTCACATTCCCAAAAAATTGTTTCATCCATATTTCCAGCATGTGATGATGTTAGGTGCTCTCTCAACTCAAAATAAATTCTTCTCCTACACAAGTTGGCCACACCCCTGACACCCTAGTCCCATACCCCCAGGAGGTGAAAACACCCTTGGTTGGGAACCGGGGTCCTAGACAGTTGACCAAGCTTTTTTTTGTTACAGAATCAAACTGATTGAAATAACATTCTATAGTAATTAATTATTGTTATCTTCACAATGTCAAGCTATTACAACCTTCAGCTTATACCTTGACAGCAATAGTCACCTGTCTTGTATTACCTCAGTTTATAAATGTAGTTATTTGATTGGGTTTGTCTCTGAATTGTCTTTCAGATTGACAGCTGACCAGTATATTAAAACACCATCAGGAAACTATTTCTGTAAATCAACTGTTAGAAAAGGTTTACTTCCAGAAATATTAGAATCTCTTCTTGGCGCTAGAAAAAAGTGAGTTATGATCCACTGTGTTAGAGAGTTTAAGGGATTGTAAAGAGATTTGTAAAGTTTTTATGTGTATCAAACCGTTTATTGCTTATATTCGCATCATTCCAACTTTTTGTCAGAAGTCTGTGGTTCCTGTAATTATAGGAAGGATTAGTTATAGTGGAATTGTAAGACTCACAGACATCTGATTGAATATTGAAATGGTGTAATTCAGTGTTATCAGTGTCCCATTACATATACAAGTCTAAAAACTTCTCTGCATTCCTTTTAACCTCATGATGATGTTTGTCTCAATTGTGAAAAGCAGCTCTGAAGGTAGATCAATGACAAGAGGATTGACAGAGGACTAGCTGATATAAAGTATCCTCATGAACCTGTTATTCTTTTATGAGACATTTAGCTTCTAATATCAGACAATTCCGGCAAATATTCCCAAATCAACATCCTTCAAGATTAACTACTGAAATAAAATATTGAACCTGAATTCTTTTTCAGAGCTAAGGCAGATTTAAAGAAAGAAACAGATCCGTTTAAAAAACAAGTGTTAGATGGTCGTCAGTTGGCATTAAAGATTAGTGCTAATTCTGTTTATGGTTTTACAGGAGCTCAAGTTGGTAAACTACCTTGTTTAGAAATATCTCAGGTCAGTTTATAAATTTGATTGTTTTAACGTAAAGTTAAAGTTAAATTCTCTATTTTTCAGATCAGAAGAGCAGTTCAAATATCCAAAAATCGGATTTTAACTGATGAAAATTTTGTATTTATAACCATGTATGATATTGTCTATATATTGTCTATATATTGTCTATATTAATGTTGAATATATTTGGTAAAAGTATTTGTGTTATGTATTCTGTGATGTGTGTTGTATATTTGTGTGATATATTTGTGTGTTGTATATTTGTGTGTTGTATATTTATGTGTTGTATATTTATGTGTTGTATATTTGTGTGATATATTTGTGTGTTGTATATTTTTTAGAGTGTAACAGTGTTTGGTACAAGTATTTGTGTGTTGTATATATGTGTGTTGTATATATGTGTTATAATTGTGTTGTATATTTTTAGAGTGTAACAGTGTTTGGTAGAAGTATTTGTGTGTTGTATATATGTGTATTGTATATATGTGTTATTGTGTTGTATATTTTTAGAGTGTAACAGCGTTTGGTAGAAGTATTTGTGTATTGTATATATGTGTTATAATTGTGTTGTATATTTTTAGAGTGTAACAGTGTTTGGTAGAAGTATTTGTGTATTGTATATATGTGTTATAATTGTGTTGTATATTTTTAGAGTGTAACAGTGTTTGGTAGAAGTATTTGTGTATTGTATATATGTGTTATAATTGTGTTGTATATTTTTAGAGTGTAACAGTGTTTGGTAGAAGTATTTGTGTATTGTATATATGTGTTATAATTGTGTTGTATATTTTTAGAGTGTAACAGCGTTTGGTAGAAGTATGATAGAACAAACTAAACAATATGTAGAAGAACATTATACTATAGAGAATGGATATAAACATAACGCTAAGGTAGGGTATAGTTGATTTTATAATAGATTAGAACTTTCTTCAACCTTACACAAGAATATCTTGACAGATAATTTTGCTTGTGAGACTTGAAATATTCAGCAAAATCCTTCAATTAAACGGCATGAATATTACAGAGTTCAGATATAACTAGGTTGTTTATTAATACTGGGCCTAGTTTCTGATAATCTACAGTGTCTCACACACAACATATTTCACTTTCTTATTTTGAATTAAAAACGTTAATTATCAACTAGGTGATAATTTAACAAATTTTTGATTAAAAACTTTTTAAGTACATATAACCAGTCTCCATCTTGTAAAGAACGGTGGAAAAAGTTTTTTTAAATCAAAAGTACAGGAATTATCACCTTATTTTCACCGATGTGAAATATATAGTATGAGAGCCACTGTAATAATTAAGGAAGTGTACACAGGTTTTTTTCTGTTTATACATCGATAAACTGAAAAAATGTTCAGGTCCTTCCTTATAATTAAATCAACTCGAATACTTGTTTAAATATTTATCTAAAATAGCAACAAACTAAGGCACAAAATTGGCGCATAAATACCTAATATTTTAACATAGTGTTAATGAACTGATACTAACAATAGAGATGTCCAAGAGAACAGCTAATCAGCAATAAGTTGGTGACCTATTTATAGTCTACTGCTTGAAAGTTGACGGAGCGGCCACATTTAAAGTTCAATTATTGAAAGATGAGATTGATATAAGTCCAAAAATCATGATTTTGTTGATATTAAGAGTATGCACATTCGAGGGAATTCGGAAAATACCGTAATCATTCCGTGAAGTGTGACGGCTCTGGTGACCTTCGAAGGAACGACATCGACGCTGTGTAGTGGCCACGTCAATCAAACTCAATGATAAAAATAGATATAAACTGGATTCATGTGACCGCTGTTATCCAATCAAATTGCGTGATACCAGTTAAACGGAATCGTGATTTAATTATTCCCAGTTGCCTTTAAACTGTCCATTGTAACATTGTATTATTATATTAAAGGTTATCTATGGTGATACAGATTCTGTAATGTGTAGATTTGGAGTAGAAACTGTAGCTGAAGCCATGGAACTAGGAACAGAAGCGGCTCAACTCATCTCTGAAAAATTCATTAAACCAATAAAATTAGAATTTGAAAAGGTAGGTTATATTATGAAATAATAAGACAAGTTAATTTGAAACAAGTTTATTTTTGACCAATAGTTTTAAGATTTATTATTTTTTGACCAATAGTTATCTGGGGTTTGTTTGTAGGGTAATGCTAAGGTTAACTTTATATTTTTATATTGGTCTTATTTTTTATATCCATGATCATTGCTTACTATCTAGAACTCTTGAACTATAAAATGTTTTGAGCTGGTGGAAATCAGAAAAATACACCCCCCTCTAGGATGGCAATCATTTTTTATTTATATGGGTCATTGTTCTAAAAAAAAAACTTAGTGATGAAGATCTTTTTTTTTTTTTTAATGTTCTTCTGGTGGATGGGGAGGTTCACTCAAACATAAGTGGGGTAAGAATTCACAATAATAGTTAATTGTGTCAGTCAGTGGATTAAATAATTTCATGTAAATGATATTTTATGCTACGTTTCGACGTGTTTTGGGGAAAACACCTTGAAACATTGCATTGAACTTTAACCAGTGGATGTTGTTCTATAAATATCTCTATATTGTATTCACAATTGCTAAATGCCATTTAAAGACTGTAAATGATATTTATTATCCCTGGTAATTATCAATAAAAAATCATTAAAGAGAAAGGTAGAACCAGCCTGAAACAAACAATCTTTCTCATGATATAAAGATATTTATTTTCTATGGATCTATCAGAAAGATATACTTAAAAAATTACCCTATATAAAGATGATTCTTTTCAATACGAAATACTTACTCACTAATGATTGATATACTTCCTCATAAGAAAAGTTCATTAACTGCTACTAATGTTTCGCCAATATGTTGTTTAGGACTTCGGGTTTCAGATGGTTAGTACTTGGTTTATTTATTCTTAGTACTTGATATTATAATATTTTGTTTCTATCTAGGTATATTTCCCGTATCTACTGATCAATAAGAAACGTTATGCTGGGCTATATTGGACGAATTCTATTAAACATGATAAGATGGATTGTAAAGGTATTGAAACAGTCAGGAGAGATAACTCTCCACTAGTCGCTAATCTTATTAATGCCTGCCTACAGTTAATTCTTATAGATAGGTAGGGAAATTATTTATTGTTATATCGTTTGGGTTGTGGAGGGAATATTTTAAAAAACGTGCCCAATATGTGTTTGTATGACATACTACCATTCAAGGCTACTTGGACATTATTTAAGGTTTCTAGGGTTGAGTTAAAGGCCTCTGTTAGGTGTAGGTTTATGCTGCCATCGTGATTTTTCCCTTTCAGGAATCCTGAAGGGGCAGTAGAACATGCTAAAGAAACAATTAGTGATTTACTGTGTAATAGAGTTGATATATCACAGTTAGTTATAACTAAAGAATTAACCAAGACAGAGGATGATTATACTGCTAAACAGGCTCATGTAGAACTGGCAAATAGAATGAAGAAACGAGATGCTGGCAGTGCACCACAACTTGGTGATCGAGTACCTTACGTTATCATAGCAGCTCCTAAAAAAACAGCAGCATATCTTAAATCTGAGGTAGGTTAAATAATAGAAGACAAGACTATTATCATTAGGGATCATAAAATGATAGACTGATAACAGCAATTTGCACTCTCAATTGAACTCCCAAAAATGTATTAATGTATATTACAGGATCCTATTTATGTACTACAGAACAATGTCTAAGTAATTGTTGATATTAATGTATATTACAGGATCCTATCTATGTACTACAGAACAATGTTTAAGTAATTGTTGATATTAATGTATATTACAGGATCCTATTTATGTACTACAGAACAATGTTTAAGTAATTGTTGATATTAATGTATATTACAGGATCCTATCTATGTACTAGAGAACAATGTTTAAGTAATTGTTGATATTAATGTATATTACAGGATCCTATTTATATACTAGAGAACAATGTTTAAGTAATTGTTGATATTAATGTATATTACAGGATCCTATCTATGTACTAGAGAACAATGTTTAAGTAATTGTTGATATTAATGTATATTACAGGATCCTATCTATGTGCTAGAGAACAATGTTTAAGTAATTGTTGATATTGATGTATATTACAGGATCCTATCTATGTACTAGAGAACAATGTTTAAGTAATTGTTGATATTAATGTATATTCCAGGATCCTATCTATGTACTAGAGAACAATGTTTAAGTAATTGTTGATATTGATGTATATTACAGGATCCTATCTATGTACTAGAGAACAATGTTTAAGTAATTGTTGATATTGATGTATATTACAGGATCCTATCTATGTACTAGAGAACAATGTTTAAGTAATTGTTGATATTGATGTATATTACAGGATCCTATCTATGTACTAGAGAACAATGTTTATGTAATTGTTGATATTAATGTATATTACAGGATCCTATCTATGTACTAGAGAACAATGTTTATGTAATTGTTGATATTAATGTATATTACAGGATCCTATCTATGTATTAGAGAACAATGTTTAAGTAATTGTTGATATTAATGTATATTACAGGATCCTATCTATGTACTAGAGAACAATGTTTATGTAATTGTTGATATTAATGTATATTACAGGATCCTATCTATGTACTAGAGAACAATGTTTAAGTAATTGTTGATATTAATGTATATTACAGGATCCTATCTATGTACTAGAGAACAATGCTTAAGTAATTGTTGATATTAATGTATATTACAGGATCCTATTTATGTACTACAGAACAATGTTTAAGTAATTGTTGATATTAATGTATATTACAGGATCCTATCTATGTACTAGAGAACAATATACCAATAGATACCCAGTATTATCTAGAGAACCAACTAAGTAAACCATTGTTACGTATTTTTGAACCAATTTTAGGAGAAAAAAGGGCTGAATCTGTTTTATTACGTAAGTAGTACACAACAATCTAACTTGATACATACTGATTAGTTGGAAAGTGGCAATATATGATTTTACCCATGTGAAAAGTTTATTATCTTCTACCAATGTTTCATCAATATGTTGTTTGGATTTTGGGTTTTCTATACAGTTTGTTAGTACTTGGATTTTTTTTAAAATTATTCTGCTATTGGTGATTGTAGGTGGAGATCATACAAGAACTAAGACTGTATTAACCAGTAAACTGGGAGGTTTGGCAGCTTTCACCAAGAAAAAATCAACTTGTCTTGGATGTAAAACACCTCTTGATAAAGACAGTAAGTTTGATAAATTTCACGTTTTATAACCAACTTTTATTTCTATAATATAATATAACTGAGGGATATAAAATGACAAATTTTGTGTGCTACAGGCAGTGCACGTTAAGATCCCTCCACAGTTGGAAATCGAAAAAGAGAAGGGTAATGCGCTGTCCTGGCAAAATTTCTCTCATTTTGTATGGCATTGCCTGTCTTCATTAGCCCACATGGTGCAGAAAAGTAGGACATAAAACTCATTTCATTTCATTTTTACTTGTTAATTATCAAGAATTTAGAGAATTAAAGGTGTATTTCAATAAGGAATAGTAGAATATTATATTACAATTTCATTTAGTAATTAAAGCCCTAAAAAGATATAGAACTGAATGAATATTCTGTTTTAATTTCACTCTAGATATAGCCGTGTGTAAACACTGTCAACATCTAGAGTCTTCTATCTACCAGAAAGAAATACTGCAGTTACAAGCTCTAGAGGAGAAATTCTCCAGATTATGGACTCAGTGTCAGAGATGTCAGGGAAGTTTACATGAAGATGTTTTGTGTACAAGGTGAGTAACAGATACAGCAGGACAGTTGTGTACTATTAACAGATGATTTTTCAAGTTTCAGCATTTCCCAAAGATCTTGATGGAACAAAACCAGCAAGTTAATTTACTCTTAGAATTCTTTCAATATCTTGAGTTGGATTGGTTTTTGGTTGACAGGTTTTATCTTGTTTTACTCTTATCATAAACTAACTTCCAGCTTGGAATTCATTACCAATAGCTATCAAAGAATGTTTTAAACTAGAATCTCAAAACCCATCCTTTTTAATCGTGTCTTAAACTGATCTTTTTATATTATATATTACCTGAATTTTCAATTTTCAAATTTTTGTATCAAACGAGATTGATCACATGTTTTTCCGTAGATATTTGGGCTATATAAATAAAGTATTATTATTTTCATACGCCCACATCTCTCTATGTGGACGTATATTGTCGGCACCCTTGTCCGTCCGTCCGTCAACATTTGCTTGTAAACGCTCTAAAAACTAGATGTTTTGATGAAATCAAATGAAATTCGGTATGTGTATACATATTCATAAAACGAAGATCAAGTTCGTATTTGAGCTATTTTCGACCGTTAGAAGCAGAGTTATTGCCCTTGCCCCAAAATCTTGAATATTTACCATCTGTATGCCGTGGTGGGCGTATATGGCTGTGGTCCACTATCTTTATTAAACACTGTGCTATAGATACAACAAGTTATATTGCCAGGACGTCCAGCTTAAAAAACCCAGTGAATAATTATTTAATTGATCATTCGTTAGATTGGAAGTCAGTAAATTATATAGCCTGTACTGCTATTTTATAATTGTTTATCATTCATCAGTTTTTAACATCTTGGAAATACGAGGTCAGAAATATTTATACCAAAAGAACAAGAGTAGCAACTGATGAAGGTTTACATATCTTAGATACTCGGCAAAACTTTTTGACAATAACTCTGACTGATAGATCAGTGGATAGATTAACCTTGAACCTGTTGATATTTCAGTCGAGATTGTCCTATATTTTATATGAGAAAGAAAGTACAGAAAGATTTAGATGATGAGGAGAAACTGATTCAGAGATTTGGACCAGCTACTTGGTGATATTCCTGATCATTCTGTATTCAAATAATCAGCTTATCAGTATCTTGCTGCCTATTATAGAGGCAGATATACTATCTTGTGAAAATAAGTAACTACAAGAACCCGTTCTATTGAAATCTCTTAATCCCATTAGTGCCATCTCCCCGTTATATTTATCGTGTTGATATTCCTGGTCCCTTTTCAAACCATCAATCCACCATGATACCAATATCAGATGGGGGCAAATATTGTCTTTAACTACAAATATATTGACTCAAAATACGCCTCTGAAATGAAAATAACGTCGCTTACATCAATTACTGCCATTTACGTGTAGAATTTACCTATAACAGATTTGATTTAAAAACAAAGATCTGTTCACCTCAAACTTGTTCTTGAATCTCGAATACATGACTTGTGTTTAAAGTGCTGCATTTGTATTTTTTCATAATTAAATCTAAATAATTGTTTCTGGTTTTTTGTTTTGGTCAGTGTAATAAATAACTCAAGTATGAAATAATGAGTGCAAACTAGAATTATTGAATAAATAAACAAAGTACCAAGGTAGAACCTTTCACGTTAAGCCTTATCTGACCCTACCTTGATCAGTGTGTATGAGTAGTAGTAGTGGTGGTGGTTTTCCCCTCTCCCGGTGTTATTATAATGAATAAAGGTGATATATTAAGGCTTGGAATTGATTATTGCATGTATATACGACAGGATTATGACGGGGTATATTCAGTTCTAGAATAACAACATATTGACTCGTACTCTTGTATTCTAATAGATGAGTTTCTTAGATTTTAAGCAAAGTCAAATGAAAGGATACAGTTCTCTTCCTTCTCGGAGGATCAGAATGCATCAAAATGTTGTAGTTAATGTGATATATCCGTACCAGCAAAATGAATTCTTTACCACAAATTGCCTCCAATTCCAATTCCTTTTCTTTCTCCCGGTGTTCTGGTTGTAAAGAAATATAATAGCGTAAGGTTAGGTATTGATTATTGTGTGTGTTGACAACAGAACGATTAGATAACTAAAATACAGAATAGGATAACAACCAATGATATTTTAATTCTATTTTCTAACTGTTTAGTGTGCTGGATTTCAAGCACGGATATTGGCAATTATGGATAAAAAAAATCTATCGCTTACGATCCGAAACGTAACCCGAAATAAATACAACATTTTGGCGAAACATTGGTAGCAGGTAATGAACTTTTCACAGAAGAAGTATATTATTATAAGTGAGTAAGTATTTCATAATGAAAAGTGGTATCAGGTGTCTAGAAGAGCAAGCAGGTACCAAAAGTACGATCATTGACAATTTATGGATAGATTAATGTACTTTCTTCAAAAGACAATAAATATAGCTTAATGGTTAAAAACAGTTCAATAAGTTCAAAAACGACCCGACAAATTACAGTCAAATGCTAGATAAACTTAACATTCGGCGATATATTCCTATAATTATCACACAGATCACCATAGTCATCATGAAGTAGAAACTGTAGAAAGTTTGTTTTATGCCAATGATTGTAAGTGGTGCTATTTTTAAAAATCCTCTTTCTCCCTCCCTTTTGGGTTTTTGCATGCCTATTTTGACTAATTTTTTTTTATGTCTGAAATTGCATTTTCTTTCAGATTTTATGAGATGAGAAGATATTTTCATGCGGAAGGATAATTCTAAAGTTTTGTGTGCAGTGACAGTCAAGCGGATGTTGATAAAATGTAGTGGTCAACTTACAGTTTTAATAGCTCAAGATTTTCGTGGTCATAATATATTGAATTTTTGTCCAGAAACTGAGTATTGGCCAGGCTTTCATGTGATATGTTGGAAAGTTTTCAATGATATTTCTAGAAAAAGTTTTAGAAGGTTTAATTTTGAGATGACAAATGAATTACCGGAGTGTGTCCAACTATGCTTATTTTTTAGCAATGGTTGTCTCCCTTGAACAATCTTGTAATAATACCCTGTCATTGAGGCTATGTTACACCTAGTCCGAAACGTCTGTCTTTATTCCAGCCTCTTATAGATATTTTGACAGTAGCTATCATAGGCTGGAATAGAGACAGATGTGTCAGTCTATGTTGCACCATAATCCTGTTCTATTATTTAATATTAGACAGACTTTCAATATAAATATGACATAATGATGATTATAAAGTTCAGTCGGTGCAGTGTAATGGAATTTTGAAGTCATTGGTTTGGTTACTTCAAAAACAACTGCAGTCATGGGTTGTAATCTCGGTCGACATACGGACATTTGGTGACCAAAGATGAGTCATACTTCCAGCCTATCTAGGCCGAAAGTGTGAAAAATCTCCATAAAACAAGACATAGTTTTCTTGACCCTACTCCAGCCGATAACTCTTAAAATATCCATCAGAGGTTGGAACGGTGACAGATGTTTCGGACTACAATCTACCTATCTCTAAAATGGTACACACTTGTATGTACGCTTTGATGATATGAAATTTTAAAATATCTTAAAATAAATGGGGTTTTGTTTAAGTCGGATACCCCCCGCCTCGAGAACAATTTGCATACACTTGTTAAAGTAGTACTGCCTCTTAGAATAAACATAGAATTTAAAAGTTAACCTGGTGTCATAACTATACAGCAGAATACCCAAATTATCTGATCATTCCATTCAACTGAAATTTTCAAGTTATAACACGAGGGCCTTATTCTCGAAAACTTCAAGTTATAACACCAGGGCCTTTTTCTCGAAAACTTCAAGTTATAACACCAGGGCCTTATTCTCGAAAACTTCAAGTTATAACACCAGGGCCTTTTTCTCGAAAACTTCAAGTTATAACACCAGGGCCTTTTTCTCGAAAACTTCAAGTTATAACACCAGGGCCTTTTTCTCGAAAACTTCAAGTTATAACACCAGGGCCTTTTTCTCGAAAACTTCAAGTTATAACACCAGGGCCTTTTTCTCGAAAACTTCAAGTTATAACACCAGGGCTTTATTCTCGAAAACTTCAAGTTATAACACCAGGGCCTTTTTCTCGAAAACTTCAAGTTATAACACCAGGGCCTTTTTCTCGAAACTTCAAGTTATAATACCAGGTAAGGTCACAGATAAATATAAACACTTATCGGTTACGTTCTATTTATGTTCATTCTAAGAGGTAGTATTACTTCAATAGTTATGAAGTTTCTACATTTTGTTAATTATCTACTTACTGTGATATTATATTTTATACTAATTATAATTAACTGGATTTCCAATTCTCTCTATTTGTTCAGTTTATTTCAAGTATCTGAATATCGATTAGATGAAAATAGAAGTTCATCTTTTCTACATTGTGATGTAAATATATTAGTATATTACAATATCCTTGTTAACATTTACCTCGAAATCAATCCATGTTCTTATAAGTACTTTACAGCGGAGTTGACCAGGGCACTCCATCTCTAATGATTTATAGAATTGCTACCTCGATAGTCGTACTGCATCAATAACAACCATCTTTCTGAAGTGTAAAATATAGAATAAATTATAATTGCTTGAATAACATTATTAAACTAGACTTTCACGACTCATTGTTCTCTCAGTATTGCCCTTGAATAGTTTGACGATAGGAATACGGTTCATTTAAACCTCATCAGTCAGTGGCGTACCCATGATTTCACTGAATCTAGGAAGGCGTTTATCGCGAAATTAGAATAGGTTTTCTTTCATTTTTCTGACACAAACGTGGGTTTGGCCCTCCCCCCCCCCCCCCCCCATCCCTTCTCTCTAAATGAGCCACTGTCCTCTATCATTATTTTTTCAGTTACTGCACGAAATGTATTACTGGAGACATTAGAGACACACAGATAAACTAAGAAATGTATTACTAGAGACATTAAAGACACACAGATAAACTAAGAAATGTATTACTAGAGACACACATATAAACTAAGAAATGTATTACTAGAGACACACATATAAACTAAGAAATGTATTACTAGAGACACACATATAAACTAAGAAATGTATTACTAGAGACACACAGATAAACTAAGAAATGTATTACTAGAGACACACAGATAAACTAAGAAATGTTGATTGAAATGAAAAGCTATATATTACACATGGAGTTCAAAAACTTCTCAAAAAACCAAATTCCTGAATCTGAAAAATGCAAAATTACTGGAAGGTTTTCCTTCAAATTAACAGCATTCCTAGTGAGAAATAAGAAAGGAGAGTTTAGACAAATAGCCGCCTAGAGTCACTGGTACAGAAGAAAAAAATTCAAAACGCGCTTCTTTTGGTTAAAAATATTAGGCGAGTGTTATTCAATATTTCAAATATTACCAGAAAGTCTTCCCTTAATTTATCAAATTTCCCAATGAGAAATGATAAAGAATTAAAAGAGAAAAGAGTAATTCAATAATAATAATCTGTAGAGAAAGGACAGGAGGTAGAGACGTAATCTGGTTTGTTTTAGATCTACCGTCAACCTCGGCTTAAATTTCTACCTGTTTTAATTCTAACTCAAATACCTGTCATTACGGTCACGTGACATTTAAATTAAACATCTTGTATTGTCCCATCCTTGTTACAAACTTTTCAAACTTTCAACTTTTCATTTCATTAGTTCAGACAATAACAACAAAAACTCAACATGAATTACAGAATACTTGGAACTATCTGCTTCATTCTATTAATTAGTAAGTAATCTGTTTTATATTTTATAGAATATATCAATCAATATTTTGTTTTGGAGTTCTGTTTTTTATTAGCTTTCATTTTTAGATTTTGCAACTTCAGTAAGTTGGCTTGATTAAAATATAAAAGCTAATTAAAAACGGAAGGAAAGTTTGGTCTAATACTAATTAGTTATTTTATTATTATGATTTGCCAAATTAATGCAGTTTTTTAGTGGTTGCTTTTTTAAGGCAAATTGATTCTTTGAAAATCATATTTCAATAATTTCATTTATTTTTTTTTTTTTTTTTGAAAATCCACGAATTATCGAAAGAATATGTGTTTTAAGTTATATTTGTGGGCGGATTGCACTGGACAGAAAGAGCCTACCGAGGGGCGGACATCAAATTTTGTCATTCCATTCAACCTTAACTGATTCAGAATTAGACTTGCACTGATTTGAATTATCTCTTTGTTCATCAAGATCGTCCGTTTTGATTTTTTTAGTGATAAATTGTATAAGTAAGTTAGCAATTTTCTTCATATGATGTCAAATTGTAGTAATATTCTGATTGTTCTGATATCTATCTGTGTTTAATTATCTAGAATTATTCTAATCTATTTTCATTGTTTTTATTGTTTCTGGTTGAGATCTAAACCAGTAGATTTTCAGTCGACATTCGAACAATGTTTAAAAAATAATCCTGCTCTGTATCGTTCAAACAGTCGAACGTGATTTGAAATTTAGACAATGTAGGTCTTTAAAATTGAAAAATAAATACCTGACTTTAAAAACAACTAAAACTAGCTTGTCGTTTTCTCTACTTTTAATTCAATAATGAGATTTTAAATGATATGATATGAAACAATTTTAAATTCTAAATAAATAATTGTAATGTTTCATTTAAAGCAACAATTAAGATGATTTGTCCCGATTATTTACAGATTCAATTTCTGGGGCTTCACGACATCTGTGTATCAGGGTGATTAGAAAGGAGGTGTTCTTAAAGACAATATTTATTTGCGATACTGATTTCAGTTTCCAGTGAAAGTTCCTGGTATTAAATTCAACACAGATTTCTGTTCTAAAATCAGTATTGTGCAAATATATCTATAAATGTCTTCATAACACAAAAAGACAAGAAAATCTTGCTTGAATCCCTCTCAGTAAACAGCATACAACTGTTTGGTTACTTAATAAAACTGGTATCAAACTTATCATCCCTTGTGTTATATTATATGTGTAGTTCGTAAACCTGTTCATAGCAAAACTCTCGATGCCTGATGCGTCACTTCCTGTTTACTCATTGAAACACTTTATCAATTTCTTAGTTGTAGAATATTTATAATTTGTAAGTGATGACATCGTGTGTCAGTAGGACTACATTAATATCAAATTATTTATATAACTTCTTTTACAAAGAACATTATCATTTGTTTCTTTTTGTTTGTTTTGTAACTGAAATGTACTCAACATTATTTGTTTTAATAGGATCTGTACGGTCCTATATTGGTATCTTCATCCACAGTGGCAGACTATATTACGATAAAATAAATGGAGTGGATTTGGTCATACAAATTCTGATACATATTGTTTGAATTGAATAGTTTGTTTTTATTTAAGACCAATGTCTAAAATTTGGCGAAATGTCCTCTATCATTTCCTGTGCCTCGTTTCCAGTTTCCAGTAGATCAATAAGAGCCCGAATTACAGACAGACGTTCAGATACTATTCAGTGGACTTGAAATTAAGGCAGGTCAAAAGCCGGGCGAGTTTCTGAATGCCTCCCCCGCGCCCATTTTAGAATCACCACTGATCATCATTAAAAATTTATCACCAAATCTTTCAGTTTTAGAAATGTTCATGTTAATAAGAGAAATACTCCCCAAAGTTATCACGACTTGAAGTGTTAGATTAATTGGTAGATCAGTATATTTCTATATTTCTATTATTAGTCAAGGAACCTAAAAGGAGTTTCTCAAGTAGTTACTATAGCTTGAATAGAGGTATGACGTCACACGCACCTGTTTGGTGATGACGTCATCTGACTCAAATTGCATTCAACTGCATGTCGTACAGGTAAAATTCAGGTAAAACCAATTAACATTTCAACTTTACATTTGTATAAAAACAAGTTAAAGTTTGTTTGAAATGTAGGGTGTAGTGTGTCACAGAAAAATAAAGTCATTTCAGTCAAATTTACTCTTGAACCAAATCGTATCGAGTATTCCTTTAACAATAATTCATTCTTTATAGACAGACAGACAATTCATTCTTTATAGACAGACAATTCATTCCTTATAGACAGATAATTCATTCCTTATAGACAGACAATTCATTCTTTATAGACAGATAATTCATTCATTATAGACAGACACTTTATAGACAGACAGACAATTCATTCTTTATAGACAGACAGATAATTCATTCTTTATAGACAGATAATTCATTCTTTATAGACAGACAGACAATTCATTCTTTATAGACAGACAATTCATTCTTTATAGACAGACAATTCATTCTTTATAGACAGATAATTCATTCTTTATAGACAGACAATTCATTCTTTATAGACAGACAGATAATTCATTCTTTATAGACCGATAATTCATTCTTTATAGACAGACAGATAATTCATTCTTTATAGACAGACAGACAATTCATTCTTTATAGACAGATAATTCATTCTTTATAGACAGACAGACAATTCATTCTTTATAGACAGATAATTCATTCTTTATAGACAGACAGACAATTCATTCTTTATAGACAGACAATTCATTCTTTATAGACAGATAATTCATTCTTTATAGACAGATAATTCTAAATTTAAAAAAAACAGGTGTAATGATCAGTGATTAGGAAGAAATATTTTCATTCTATTTTTAGAATTTTTTGATTATTAAAGATTATAACGGGTCTTGAGATATTGGTTTAAGATTCTGTGTAAAAGTGAGAAAAATTGATTCTATATCTATGTCTATGTCTATGTCTATATCTATATCTATATCTATATCTATATCTATGTCTATGTCTATATGTATATCTAACAGTTTGGTTGAGAAGTTGGTGTCAGAACTTCATCTCTCAGCGACACAAGTGAGGCGCCCCCCCCCCCCCCCCCTTTCCTTAATATGGTTTGAAAATACCATACCTTCCGCTGCCCATTCATACAATAAGATAAAATAAGATGTATTATACATACAATGGGTAGCATACAAACATACCAACAGTACAATAAGATAAAATAAGATGTATTATACATACAATGGGTAGCATACAAACATACCAACAGTACAATAAGATAAGATAAGATGTATTATACATACAATGGGTAGCATACAAACATACCAACAGTACAATAAGATAAAATAAGATGTATTATACATACAATGGGTAGCATACAAACATACCAACAGTACAATAAGATAAAATAAGATGTATTATACATACAATGGGTAGCATACAAACATACCAACAGTACAATAAGATAAAATAAGATGTATTATACATACAATGGGTAGCATACAAACATACCAACAGTACAATAAGATAAAATAAGATGTATTATACATACAATGGGTAGCATACAAACATACCAACAGTACAATAAGATAAAATAAGATGTATTATACATACAATGGGTAGCATACAAACATACCAACAGTACAATAAGGTGAAGAGATGTAATGAATATAAGATTTTTGCCTGCAACCTGAAATAACTATCTTCGTAAAATATATCTTTATGAAGGGACTCAAATTTTAGACTAAATAATTGTTCTTAAACTAAAAAGCTGTCAGTTTTTATCAGAGATTTGAGTTAGAAAATGAGTGAATTGATAACGACATGGTGATTACTTTAAGTGATTGATGATGTAAAAACTGGTAGAATAGGTTTTATATAAACTGAATAGAGAAATAAAACACCATATAATGTATAAAGGGGAAGTAATAAACTGACATCAGAATTAACAAACAAATTATATACTTTATTTATTACCTGAATAACCATTGTCTTTTTAATTAGACTTGACACAATGTTACGGTTGGTCTGATTTACCCATCGTCTAACTTGGGTCATCGTAAATTATAGTCAGTATAATAGTAATAACACTAGCCTAATAATAATATTGATGATAATGATGATGATAATGGTGATGTTAATAATAACACTAGCCTAATGATAATATTGATGATAATGATGATGATGATGATGTTAATAATAACACTAGCCTAATGATAATATTGATGATAATAATAATGATAATGATGATGTTAATAATAACACTATCCTAATAATAATATTGATGATAATGATGATGATAATGATGATGTTAATAATAACACTAGCCTAATGATAATATTGATGATAATAATGATGATAATGATGATGTTAATAATAACACTAGCCTAATGATAATATTGATGATAATAATGATGATAATGATGATGTTAATAATAACACTAGCCTAATGATAATATTGATGATAATGATGATGATGATGATGTTAATAATAACACTAGCCTAATGATAATATTGATGATAATAATAATGATAATGATGATGTTAATAATAACACTAGCCTAATGATAATATTGATGATAATAATGATGATAATGATGATGTTAATAATAGCACTATCCTAATAATAATATTGATGATAATAATGATGATGATGAAGTTAATAATAACACTAGCCTAATAATAATATTGATGATAATAGATAATATTGATGATAATAATGATGATAATGATGATGTTAATAATAACACTAGCCTAATAATAATATTGATGATAATGATGATAATGATGATGTTAATAATAACACTAGCCTGATGATAATATTGATGATAATAATGATGAAGATGATGATGTTAATAATAACACTAGCCTAATAATAATATTGATGATAATAATGATGATAATGATGATGTTAATAATAACACTAGCCTGATGATAATATTGATAATATTGATGATGATGATGATGATGATGATAATTATAACACTAGCCTATAATATGAAGAATATTAATAAATGTGAAAAGCGAAAATTCCCAAAATAACAATAGTAGCCCTGAATAATCTACGAAATGAATGATTTCCATACTATTGATTCGTTGATAGATACCGACACCCCATCCGGCTCTCCTCCGCTTTGACTTTAATATTTAATCACTTTATGTTATGGTTTCTTTATAATTTTGCCAGTCAGATATTTTGAGAAACGGCGTCCTGATCGCGAGGTTTTGATATGTAAATCAACCCCACCCCTCAATTCCACTCGCCTCTTTGACTTTATGCTGTCTATTTTGAGAAACGGAGCCCTGATAAATAAATAAGATATCTAGTGTTTAACATCTATCAGTGGCCTCTAGTCTCCTCTCGTCCCCTCTCTACTCCAACATGTACAGTAATCAGTCAGTGAAATAGAAAAGGTTACAATGAAATAACGAGCAAAATGTCACGAGGTTTACACCGATACTTACAGTAGTTTTATCAACTCTATCATTTATCTTAGAAAATATTTACAGTCAGACAAGACGGAATGTGACAGGATTAAAGATATATACACCCATATTTCTCTAACCATCTGAAAGCTCGTTGAAGGCTTATTAATGTTTAAATATTAGCTTTGCTGTAGATAGGGACAATTCAAACTACCCGTATGAGGTTTGTTTGTCTTCCAATCCAACAACACCAAACAGGGGTATTACGGTGAAAGTCGAAACCGGACTGACACACAGAAACACTGTTAACATACATGTTAACATCCCCGAAACGTTATTATTCATATCATGATAGGATCTTTTACAGTTGCTGCCCTCGACAATTCAGAAACTTGTAATATTCCTGACGTCCAGTGACAATTTATTCCGTTTTGAAGCAGATCCTATTTATAATTTGACCTGATTTGTAACCATGTTTAAAGCCTGTTTCCCAAAATGAAAAAAGAGCTAGCCAGTAGCCATTTTCCGAGTAATGGTGACGTCATTTCCGTTGTTAATGACCTTTTATGCTGGTGGTTGAAGATAATTTTTGTCCAGACCTGAAAACCAGTAAATGAAAACCAGCGACTTGATATGAGTCTTAATTAGACATAGAACATTTTATAATCAGCCCTCGTATGTAGGCTATAAATAAATAAATTTAGATATTCAGATCCTCCAGGTAGATGAAGTAAAATGGGACATCACACCTTTAAAATTTGCATCAGAGGGCCTTGATAGTGTGTCAATGGTGACCTTGACCTTGGTTTAAATCTCGTCTTCATACTAAGCTCTGTGATGTTTCAAAATGTTGAAAAACTAAAATACAATTAAAGTTTACTTGTAACAGTTAAAATATTTTCTTAACGTCTTGTTTTTTTGCAGGTGTCATAAAACTGGGTGAAAAATAATTAGTTGAAGTTTACAATCTTATAATCATCTTTCTTTGTTATATTTCTTGTTTTTCTTTACAAATGACCTTAATTTATGATCTTTCTCTTTCCTTGTGATCACCATTTAGATTAGATAGAGTGTTACTTCCCATTTCATTAACTAATGACGACTTCCTCCCTCCAGATCCCAAGACCCCCAATGTGACTAGTGCCCTAAAAACGAAAATGGACACTGGGGCCATTCGAAAACGGCCATAGAATTAAAACTCTGAAGTCCAAACATTGATTTCAGGACACGACTGTAATCTGAAAAGGTTGTGTTAATAAGTTGAATTATGTATATATTGGATTTAGAATTCATCGATAATTGATCACCTCAATCCGATCAGAAGATCAATCAATCGTTGACCAACCCTGATAATCCCCGGTCACCAGTGGTGACTGTGTAAATAGTGTTGGTCCCCGGTCAATCAGTATGATGGTTTATAAACACAGTGAGGTATCAAATACCATCCTTAGTAATACCTTGTATCATAATGTTGGACAATACAAATTCTATTAGATAGATTTTTCTAACTAATATTTCTTCTGAAGACGTTTTTCATAATTCGACAGAAAACTATGACTGATAATGATGCACCGCGATCTATTATTATCGTGTCTAATTAGAAGGCAGATAGTGCTGGGTTCAATGGAGGTTTTCTTCAAGACACGTGATATTCAAATCTTACTGATGTCAGGTGTGGCATTTATTATAGTTAGTACGACATGAACATCAGCTAGATGTTTCTCTGTTGGGCAGATGCTCTGATAGAAATAAGACAAAAATTAGATTTATTTCTCAAGACATTGTTCCATGCTTACAGTTTTTCTGTATAGAAATATAGAATGACAGAATGAGCTCAGATGTATTTATAGAATTTGAAGGTATGACCCACATCCAATAAACAATCAACAAAACATGGTCAGATTGTGGACACAATGAATTACAACGTTTATTTATTTTTATAATTAAACATGAGGTTTGTCAATACTGTTAGATTGTTTTACTGGTAATCACGACTAGCGAGAAATCTCAAGATAGGAGAAGTTGTTTGGCTTTGATAACTGATAGGGATAAATTTACATCGTATGCTATTGTGTATCGGTAGTATAACGTCATGGTGGACGGAGTCTCTCATTACATGTTGACAATTGGCGTCAAAAACAACACTGATGTTGGAAATTTAGACAAATCCTTAAGAATTTGGTTCGATCCCAAATCAAATATAATCGATATCTGTATCAATCATATCAATTTATCATCTTTATATTAAGATTAAAGAGCTTGGTTCTGTTGATCAATATTTGATAGAAGTTAAAGCTATACTACCTCTGAGGAAACGTAAAGCTGTGTATGAGCTTATTTAAGCTTAAAGAGAAATGTAAAATTCTGTTTATTAAAAAGCTCACTGTGAATAGATTTAAAGCATCTTGGTATTTAGAAGCATCTGAAATTTTCTTGAACACACAAAATATATGATAGATACAAGTGAAAAAAAAATGAAATGAATGGAGTTTTACGTCCTACTTTTCTGCACCATGTGGGCTAATGAAAACGGGCAACGCCATGCAGGGTGAAATGAGGGCAATTTTGCCAGGACAGCAGCATTAGCCTGCTCTTTTTTCGATTTCCAACTGTCTAGGGATCTTTAACGTGCGCAGCATAGCACCCGGGGCCTCGATTTATTGTTCAACCCGAACGACTAGACGCTTTTTCCATGTAGATACAAGTCTTATTGTATACATATTAAATTACTCAGAGCTACAAGTCTTATTTTATACATATTTAATTATTAACTATTTCAGACAGACAAAAACATCCACGAATACATGATTTCAGGAAACCTGGAAACTGTCGTCTCTTCTATTGGGTCGTTTGAACTGTTGACGAAATGAGAGTCGGTATTAACTGGTATAGTAGCCATGTCTAATATTTCAACCTTCTCTAATCGTAGGTACAGTACACTGTGAAAATCCAGATTGTGTTGCCGATGTCAAAACCTGTGCCATCTCATTCCAGATGGGAGTTTCTCAAATCGGAGCAAACAACAACACAGCTACATGTTTGTAAGTGTACTGCACTTTTTACCGATATTTTATCCACATCGTTTCTAGTCAGTATGTGTACCCAATCTGCGTAAGAATCAACCATACAGGTAACATACCACACACGATTTTCCAATCCAATAAACTCTTGTTTAAGGACATTGTGAAGATGGTGATTTGAGGGTCTCAAGGCTTCATTCATATATGATTTCTTATTCAGAGCTTTGAGCATGTCTCTCAGTGATGTGAATACTAGCACTTCATAACTATCCATATGATTATTATTTTAAATACCACTCTTTATTTTCAGGAAGGTAAACGAGTTTTTAGAATGTTTAGATCGAGTATTACAACCTTGTGATTTGGCGACAAGAACCTCATTATTAGATGCAATGAACAATTTGATAGACAGCTACAAGCGGCCACCGTATAACTGTGTTTTATGTAAGTTTTTATATTTGATTTTGTATTATAAAGTATGTAGATCCATTTAAGCAGAATCTCTATTCAAAATGACCAATTTTGTGATATAATATATACTATGATTAGCCAAAATTAAAATTCATCAAACGATCGGCGAATCAAATAAAATTGTATAATATCAGTGATATATTTGAAGGTTTATTACTGAAATTCGAATCGAAGTTTTACTTGATTAGTCCACACTAAAATTTGGTCTATAAATTGCGTATCAAAATTTTCAATTTAATTACCTGGTGCTGTTTGCCCGCTGGATAATTCTGTTGCCCCTAGTCCGCCCCTTCAACTAATGATTACTAGAACTGTCAATACAGTGAATTAATTCTGTTCTGTTCTGTTCTGATAATAACAACTCTCATATTCCAGCCTTTGCTGATAATTTCACAGTTCCTCAATGTACTCTACAGATTGGTTCTTGTTCAGCTTGGGACTTACAATCTGAAGCCTCTACGATTCCAGAGGACGCTTGTAGGTTAGTATCTTATTTTAAATTTCATCAAAAAAGGTGCTACTATGATCCGTTCAAGAAATAATACCATGAGCCGCAGTGGCCAAATCAGTTAGACGTTTGATTTTTTCAACCATGTTTCACCCTGTTAGTGATTCTGGTCGGAGGGGCTGACATGGAAAAAGCGTTTAGTCATTCGGATGGGACAATAAACCGACACACTGTGTACTACAGGCTGTGTAGGTTAAAGATCTATTTAGATCTACTATTTCAATATGACAACCTTAAACTAATACTACTGTCCTGGCATAATATCCCTTATTGTACACTGGAGGGTGTCTTCAATAGTCAGTTCAGGTGTGGAATACCTTTAACTCCGTTTTATTTCATCTTTTCAGATACCACCATGAGTATGTTACTTGTATGAACGATAACACCACGAGCTGTAACTCTACAGACCGAGTCGAGATCAACCAGGCTGTCAGTAACTCTACTAGTAAATTTACACCGTGTCCTTATAACTGTTACAGTAAGTAATTCTACAGACCGAGTCGAGATTAACCAGGCTATCAGTAACTCTACTATTAAATTTACACCGTGTCCTTATTACTGCTACAGTAAGTAATTCTACAGACCGAGTCGAGATTAACCAGGCTATCAGTAACTCTACTAGTAAATTTACACCGTGTCCTTATAACTGCTACAGTAAGTAATTCTACAGACCTAGTCGAGATTAACCAGGCTATCAGTAACTCTACTAGTAAATTTACACCGTATCATTATAACTAGAGCGTAAACGCTTATGATCTATCTTTCGACGGTGAACTGTTTACACCATTACTGCTTAGCTTAAACAAGAAAATTCCTGTTTCGGAGACTAAGGTATGATTGGTCAAACGTAAAGCGAACTTGTCCCCTTAACGCTAATGATCTAATGTTTCCCAATTTTTATGATTTTCAACGTTATGATTTCAGGAATGATTGATATTGGAGGTTGTGATACGACGACATTTCCATCAACCCTTGTTCCCACAACTCCTCGAACCACCACCGTCGATTATGTTACAAACCTAGATACAGATGCACCACAACATACTACTGGTTCGTATTTGATATTCATTGCTATTTAACTGTTTGAAAAATGGTTCCTTCGTGTCTTGACATTGCCTTAATGATTTGTCGGAAAGATGCAAGCTTCGACTTACGATTTTATGATACATGACTAGTGAGTTTCTCATCTACCCCCCTCCCCCTCTCCCACCCCCCCATCCAAACTACACTTAGAATAGAGTTAATTCCAAGGTGAAATATTATCCTTTAGGTGACATATCTATTTTAATATCATCATTTATTAATCAATACGGCTTCAATTTCGTCGGACCCCATTGTCTGAATGTTTCATGAGTATGGCTAGGTTTGTTTTTGGAAGGTGTGACAATGGGTGTCAATGAAGAAGTAGTTAACTATATAAATAAGACAATGTTATGGATAGATACTAATGGTATATTTATAATTGTCTTATTTATCTATATCTTGTGATTCTAATATTCCGTTGAAAGATTATATATATACAGCTATTTGTTTTATTTTTCATGATGATCAGAACAATATCTGTATAATTCTACCAACTCCTGGACAGGTAAGTAGTATAGTTACAAAATATGTAATCGACAATCTTAAAAGATCTATTATGAATCGATTAACGGAAGGCGACATTTTGACGTACAAAAACAAAAAGGGAAATAACCACTAACTAACCTCGGTCACTCTGAACAGTTTTTATACGTTCTGTTTTATTTTCTAGATATCAATGAAACTAACTCATGGAATTCAACAACCAGACAAAACAGTAAGTTATTGAAAATCTTAATCAAAATTAAATTTATGAATTAACAAAATACTAACGATCCGAACCGCAAACGAAACTCGAAATCTAAAAGAACATTATTGGCGAATGATGACATTATTGAATTCGTCCAAATTCAATGTCATATAACTTTTAATATACAAAACGGCACAAAACGAAATATTCAGATCAACAATTAAATTATTTTGTATTTATTTTATGTCAGTTCTCAATAACAACGATACCGATTATCGCGACAACATGACAACAGAGTCCAGTGTTTTCAATAATAACAATGTAACAGAATCTCATAGTGACAATGCTACAACAAGAATCAGCGCTGTATTCAATAACAACAGAACAACCACTACCGAGTCAGATTATCAACCATATAATTACACCGCCTATGAAGTACAATCAAATTCTACTACTACCACTGCTGAAATCCCGATAACAGAAACCAGTGAAAGAGTAGAAGAAGTTCCATCCGCTACAACTACGCTTAACTCTGACGTACCGTCTGCTGAAACGTCAACAGTGTCTGCTTCATCAGGTATGTTATATTTACTGTCCCTATTTATATGTCTCTGCTTCTTACCCTGGAATAAAAGTAGAAATAAACATAGACTCTTAATTTTACATTGGGTCAGAATTAGGTTTAATCCACAAGGACATGGTCCTGTCTAACCCTTCATTCAGCCCTTGGGCACAAATATAGATTCTTTATTTTACAAGGGACAGAATTAGGTCTAATACACACTGACATGGTCCTAACATTCAGCCCATCTATTTCAGGAAAGCCATTTAGAGCCTCGGCTGGTGATGATAAAACATCAGACGTTACAGAACCAGGCGACTGTAAGTAGAAATAGATAATCAGTAAATATTTCAGCCGGTCTAATTAAAATCAGAACAAACTTTTTTTTATTAGCTTTTATTTTTTATATAGCCACTTCAGTTAGGGTCTAACGACTGTCATCTGGAACGTCGTCAAATTAACGTTTTGGCCTAACCTGATAAACACGCGTAACAAAATGCCAGCGCTGGAGAAGGTAGAAATTTGATTGGTTAGAGCAGTTAATTTGACGAACGTTCAAGAGGGCTGTCGACAGTTTGGTCTAATTTTAATTAGACTGACATTCAACGTGTAATATTCAGTTTCAGCCAGATCCATTCAATAGTCAAGTAAATGTACAAGATGCGTATATGATTACCGACAAGACATAAGCAATTGCTTTGGCTTCACAAAGCCTTCAAATTTTGTGGAATAAGCGTAATTAATAATGACAAAGACTTAGATTTCCCAAGAACTGAGTCACAGACAATTTGTTCAAGGGAGATAATATATGTTCGAAAAGAATAGACTTTGTATAAAACCCCAACTGACCGGAAGTAACAATATAGCGAGAAAATGGGCATAAATAATACAATGGATAGTTAGATTTATTTCTTCAAAATAAATGTGGAGATTATATCAACCTTTAGAAATAGAAATATTAAAACAGAGCTTGAATCATATTGTTACTCAGAGTTTCACGCCATATATCTAACCTTCCGTACAACAAACACAGATGAGTAAAAACTGTTTTGCCAATCTAAAAAATGATAATGCTTGTTTGTCCTTTTGTAGCTGAAGAAACCACAACAAGCAATTTTGATAGCCTTGGAAGTAAGTTGATTCATTTTATAGTCGTTTCACTCAATATAAACTAAGCTTACATATTAAGTTGGTATTTTAGTTTGCCAATAGAACATTTAGTTTTACGCGTGATAGTAATGCTTAAACATAAAGTGTTTCATTTTAATCCATTACATTTTTCTCTTAATTATATTTCACATCAATTTTCTTCTATTACAGATAACAACGCCTCCATGATGACGATATCTGGTTTACTGTTAGCTATGATCGTAACATTGTCTACATTGTTACATTAATTCAACCGATGTGAATCCCGATAGGGGAAGGGGGGGTGATGGTGAATTAAGGTGAGAAGAAAAAGGGTTCGGGTTCATCGGGGTGGGTGTTATTACGTCAACCAATGTTAAAGATACATGAAAATTGAATTATGTGCCAATTTCTTGGCGTGTTTTCAAAAATCTCTTCAAACATATTGTTTAGTTAAGTTCTGATTGTTCTATTTTCTTATATAAAATGTTATTTTGAAACTGACGTATGCTCTCCCTTGAACATTACATGGAATATCAAAGCATGCAATCAAAAATTATGTCAGGTGCCCGTTGACTTAAATTTGTCAGTTACATGACTTAATTCAGACAAATACAGAGATACAGAAAAAATATGAAAATATGATTTCACAACAAAGTGTTCATTGGTTGAAATTTGAAAAGATATAAATTTTTACTCGCTCGTATTATATTGAGATAAAATAAACTTTTATTATTTCATGTTTTTTTAGCGGATTACAAAATAAATTATGAAGTTTTCTTATAGTGGAATTTCTGTTCTTAAACTTTTCATTTTTATATGTAGCCTGGGTGAGTCACGTGTTGAACGTCACAAATTATTATTTTACTGTGTATAATAAATATATAATATTATATTGTGTTATATAGAAATATATAGAAATAGAAATATAAAAACAGAACTTGTAACATGTTGTTACTGAGAGTTTCACGATATGTGATCTTCAGACATTAGAGTAACTCTGAGTAACAACATGTTTTTTTAGGTTCTGTTTTAATATTCCTATTTATGATGTGTTTATAGATATTTATTTTAAATTTAGATATTTTTTATACTGAGGTCAAGCTAAGAAAGGAAAATTCATTAGGGGTCAGATCAGATATATTCTAAATTTGATAAATTCTTTCCACCCCAAACTTGATGACCTTTATTCATTGTTAATCAGTTTCCAACTATATTCTAATTATTCTGAATTTGTCAGGCCGTCTGAGGAGTTCTACTCATATATTATAATAATTTTAATGTAATCTTCCTCTATATGTTTTACAAATAGTAAATATTCTAATTATTTCATAATTTATTAAAGAGATCAAGAGAAAACGGAATATAATTCATGTCTAAATAAATAAATTAAATAAATTTGTCTGGTAAATGAGATTCTGATTATTTATATAGCTTATTCATTATTCACATAATATTATATACCTACCTACCTACTATTCTAACCTAATTGATTTACCTACCTACTATTCTGATCAAAACTTACCTGATTTATTTACCAACTCTTTGATTAGTTATTCTAGAAAAACACAAATATAAGATAGTTACTGATAGGTTTACACTCGTAGACGTACCACCTTCACAATGTGTAGCTATAACGAACATTGTCTTATACTTTGACTGTAATAGCTTATTCTTGCATCATGTACGCTACCGAATACAGTCAATCAGAGCCTTTAACATAAAGACTGTAAATCATAAACCATAATGTATACAGTCTTCATGTTGAGGGCTCTGGTTGGCTGTAATTTCTAACGAGCAATCCAATCAAATGGCAGCATTCCGTAATACAAGAAAGGTGCTTATTGCAGTCAAGGTATAAGTTCGTAATAGCTTGACATTGTAGACGTAAAGGCTCTTATTTTACTGTTGTATCGATTTATATCAGACGCTGGTTTCCTCTGTTTTTCCAGAAAAAAAGATTTTCGACTTGGCACACACCATAAATATAAAACTGTTATAGATATAAAAATAAAAAACCCCACAAATACTATTGGTCTGAAACTCAAAACCAAATTCGAATCCAAAATAACGGTTTGGCAATAGTTCTTCCCTTTTTTTTTTCAGCAACGTTTCTTTTCACAAACAAGAATCTTTATCAACCATTAATTTAAGATCTATTTGTCTATAAAATACAAACCTAAATACAGTCCACCTCTATAGTATATATTTGTATATTTGATGTTATTATGGTTATCTGTACAAGTGTTTATAAAGTTTGTAATTATTTAAGTTGATTGAATATAATTATAATAAAACGGATTGGGTTTTTATATTTGTCTTTTTATGATGTTGTTTTAAAGTTTACTTCTACCAATCACACGATGGTGCAGTGGCTGAAGTTTGTCCATTAACCTGAAAGTCTTTTTAAGGTGTTTTATTATAAATTTCTTTATGGTTTTCTTGCAATCGATTTTCAGAGAGGGGGGGGGGGGGGGGAGGGGGAAGGGTCACATGCCATTCTTTCACCGTGTAAAATGATAGGGTTAGGGTTAGGTTAGGGTTAGGGTTACATCATGTTAATTAGTATAGAGACATCACAAATCACAAACGTTCTTGGTGAAGTTAAAGTGGATTATATGTGCCTTCATACCGTAAAGAGCTTGATTCTAGACCTTTTAGACACCGGTCTTATCTACTGTATAATTAGACAACCAAGTTCCCTTAATCAATATTAATACTAGCAACACAAATATTGCCTAGATCTTGTACCAAAGAAAACTGGTCTGAAAGATTCTAATGAGCTTACTACTTTTTAATCAAAAACATCAACATGTAAAGGGTAACCCTGTAGACTTCTAGTGATCGGTCCAACCGTAATCAGATTAAGTGACAAGAAAGAGCACAAGAAAACAAACTTTATGAACAACTTTCACGAAACACATTCATTCTAAAAAGAAAGAAAATTAAAAATAATAACATATTACTCTCGAGTTCAGACCAAGGAAATATGAATGAAATAAAAAATGTTAAAGATTGCGATTGTCGGAAGTTTACTTCGCCAGTAGTGATGAAAACACATTCAATTAAAGATAGGTTTCCTTATTTTTTTAGTGTCAAATTAAGCAAACTATTTGATTAATTGGTGTTTCTAATGAATTATCATGTATTATTAATCATATCATTATGTTCTTATTGCATATAATTAAGAGTTTTAACCAATCATAAATGTCCATGTATATACAGTCTGTATAAAAAAAGGAGACTTTTTGAACTTTCTTGATCGGTCACTCATTGGAATTCTGCTGGTAATTCTCTTCTAATGTAGCTAATTATGAATTAATTATGGACATGACACAAACTGGTATTTTTCCAAATCATTAGAACACCTCTACTTTCATATAAGTATTTCATAAATGAAAGTAAGGGGACCCATTTTAATTTAAAAAGGAAATTTGGAATAGTAGAAATAATGTCATCTTACAATCGGGTAGAGTCTGAGAACGAAACAAAACATGTACAAGATGTATTAAACTTGATTGCGTAGGAGCGCGTTCTTCATCAATATTAAAATGAACATGTAGTATACGTCATCAAATCAATATGCAAATTTTATCAAACAAAGTATAAAACTATATTCAATAAGGAGGCAAGACGCACTATAAATACCAAGTTTTCCTAATCCTTCAGTTAAACAGAAAGTTTGGGATGTTTAGTTGCAAAATTACAACCTCCGGTTCTAACATGATATTTTTACTAGTTAGAGGTAAGTTCTAACATGATATTTGTACTAGTTATAGGTAAGTTCTAACATGATATTTTAGTTTGTTATAGGTAAGTTCTAACATGATGTTTTTACAAGTTATAGGTAAGTTCTATCATGATGTTTTTATTAGTTATAGGTAAGTTCTAACATGATGTTTTTACAAGTTATAGGTAAGTTCTATCATGATGTTTTTACTAGTTATAGGTAAGTTCTAACATGATGTTTATACTAGTTATAGGTAAGTTCTAACATGATGTTTTTACTAGTTATAGGTAAGTTCTAACATGATGTTTAACTAGTTATAGGTAAGTTCTATCATGATGTTTTTACTAGTTATAGGTAAGTTCTAACATGATGTTTTTACTAGTTATAGGTAAGTTCTATCATGATGTTTTTACAAGTTATAGGTAAGTTCTATCATGATGTTTTTACTAGTTATAGGTAAGTTCTATCATGATGTTTTTACTAGTTATAGGTAAGTTCTATCATGATGTTTTTACTAGTTATAGGTAAGTTCTATCATGATGTTTTTACTAGTTACGGGTAAGTTCTATCATGATGTTTTTACTAGATATAGGTAAGTTTAACATGATGTTTTTACTAGTTATAGGTAAGTTCTAATATGATGTTTTTACTAGTTATAGATAAGTTCTAACATGATGTTTTTACTAGTTATAGGTAAGTTCTAACATGATATTTTTATTAGTTATAGGTAAGTTCTAAAATGATGTTTTAACTAGTTATAGGTAAGTTCTAACATGATGAGTGAGGTTGGTATATCAAAGATTGGACATTGTTTGACGAGGAGATTGAGTGAGGTTGGTATATCAAAGATTGAACATTGTTTGACGAGGAGATTGAGTGAGGTTGGTATATCAAAGATTGAACATTGTTTGACGAGGAGATTGAGTGAGGTTGGTATATCAAAGATTGAACATTGTTTGACGAGGAGATTGAGTGAGGTTGGTATATCAAAGATTGAACATTGTTTGACGAGGAGATTGAGTGAGGTTGGTATATCAAAGATTGAACATTGTTTGACGAGGAGATTGAGTGAGGTTGGTATATCAAAGATTGAACATTGTTTGACGAGGAGATTGAGTGAGGTTGGTATATCAAAGATTGAACATTGTTTGACGAGGAGATTGAGTGAGGTTGGTATATCAAAGATTGAACATTGTTTGATGAGGAGATTGGGTGAGGTTGGTATATCAAAGATTGAACATTGTTTGATGAGGAGATTGAGTGAGGTTGGTATATCAAAGATTGAACATTGTTTGACGAGGAGATTGAGTGAGGTTGGTATATCAAAGATTGAACATTGTTTGACGAGGAGATTGAGTGAGGTTGGTATATCAAAGATTGAACATTGTTTGACGAGGAGATTGAGTGAGGTTGGTATGTTAAAGATTGAACATTGTTTGACGAGGAGATTGAGTGAGGTTGGTATATCAAAGATTGAACATTGTTTGACGAGGAGATTGAGTGAGGTTGGTATTTTAAAGATTGAACATTGTTTGACGAGGAGATTGAGTGAGGTTGGTATATCAAAGATTGAACATTGTTTGATGAGGAGATTGAGTGAGGTTGGTATGATATAGATTGAACATTGTTTGATGAGGAGATTGAGTGAGGTTGATATATCAAAGATTGAACATTGTTTGACGAGGAGATTGAGTGAGGTTGGTATATCAAAGATTGAACATTGTTTGACGAGGAGATTGAGTGAGGTTGGTATATCAAAGATTGAACATTGTTTGACGAGGAGATTGAGTGAGGTTGGTATGTTAAAGATTGAACATTGTTTGACGAGGAGATTGAGTGAGGTTGGTATGTTAAAGATTGAACATTGTTTGACGAGGAGATTGAGTGATGTTGGTATATCAAAGATTGAACATTGTTTGACGAGGAGATTGAGTGAGGTTGGTATATCAAAGATTGAACATTGTTTGACGAGGAGATTGAGTGAGGTTGGTATATCAAAGATTGAACATTGTTTGACGAGGAGATTGAGTGAGGTTGGTATATCAAAGATTGAACATTGTTTGACGAGGAGATTGAGTGAGGTTGGTATGTTAAAAATTGAACATTTTTGACGAGGAGATTGAGTGAGGTTGTA
>NW_008710050.1:17841-19498 GCF_000327385.1 Lottia gigantea | reverse complement strand
TGATAGGTAAGTTCTAACATGTTGTTTTTATTAGTTACAGGTAAGCTCTAACATTTTTTTACTAGTTATAGGTAAGTTCTAACATATTTTTACTAGTTATAGGTAAGTTCTAACATGATATTTTTACTAGTTATAGGTAAGTTTTAACATGATGTTTTTACTAGTTATAGGTAAATTCTAGCATGATGTTTTTACTGGTTATAGGTAAGTTGTAACACAATGTGTTTACTACTTTTAGGTAAGTTCTAACATGATATTTTTACTAGTTATAGGTAAGTTCTAACATGATGTTTATACTAGTTATAGGTAAGTTCTAACATGATGTTTTTATTAGTTATAGGTAAGTTCTAACATGATGTTTTTAATAGTTATAGTTAAGTTCTTACATGATGTTTTACTAGTCATAGGTAAGTTCTAACACAATGATTTTATTAGTTATAGGTAAGTTTTAGCATGATGTTTTTACCTGTTATAGGTAAGTTGTAACATAATGTGTTTACTAGTTATAGGTAAGTTCTAACATGATGTTTTTAATAGTTATAGGTAAGTTTTAACATGATATTTTTACTAGTTATAGGTAAGTTCTAACATGATGTTTTTACTAGTTATAGGTAAGTTCTAACATGATGTTTTTACTAGTTATAGGTAAGTTCTAACATGATATTTTTACTAGTTATAAGTAAGTTCTAACACGATGTTTTTAATAGTTATAGGTAAGTTGTAACATAATGTGTTTACTAGTTATAGGTAAGTTCTAACATGATGTTTTTAATAGTTATAGGTAAGTTCTAACATGATGTTTTTACTAGTTATAGGTAAGTTCTAACATGATGTTTTTACTAGTTATAGGTAAGTTCTAACATGATGTTTTTACTAGTTATAAGTAAGTTCTAACACGATGTTTTTCTAGTTATAGGTAAGTTCTAAATGAGGTTTTTACTAGTTATAGGTAAGTTCTAACATGATGTTTTAACTAGTTATAGTTAAGTTCTAACATGATGTTTTTATTAGTTTTAGGTAAGTTATAACATGATGTTTTTCCTAGTTTCAGGTAAGTTCTAACATGATGTTTTTACTAGTTATGAGTAAGTTCTAACATGATGTTTTTATTAGTTATAGGTAAGTTCTAACATGATATTTTCATTAGTTATAGGTAAGTTCTAACATGATGTTTTTACTAGTTTCAGGTAAGTTCTAACGTGATGTTTTTACTAGTTATAAGGAAGATCTAACATGATGTTTTTACAAGTTATAGGTAAGTTCCAACATGATGTTTTTACAAGTTATAGGTAAGTTATGACATGATATTTTTACTAATTATAGGTAAGTTTTAACATGATGTTTTTTTATAGTTATAGGTAAGTTCTAACATGATGTTTTTACAAGTTATATGTAAGTTCTAACATGATGTTTTTACTAGTTATAGGTAAGTTCTAACATGATGTTTTTACTAGTTATAGGTAAGTTCTAACATGATGTTTTTACTAGTTATAGGTAAGTTCTAACATGATGTTTTTATTAGTTATAGGTAAGTTCTGACATGATGTTTTTAATAGTTATAGGTAAGTTGTAACATAATGTGTTTACTAGTTATAGGTAAGTTCTAACATGATGTTTTTACCAGTTATAGGTAAGTTCTAATATGATGTTTTTACCG
>NW_008710050.1:15459-17791 GCF_000327385.1 Lottia gigantea | reverse complement strand
TCCGCCTAAAAAAGACTTACCATAAGGCCTTCTGCATTGTTAATACTTAGGTTATTTTTACACCTCAGTGGAGATATCCGTTTTTCCAATATTGATAATTATAGATACAGAAAGAAGCGTATTATATTGATTTATTAATATCAACAAGAAAAGGGAAAGTTTTTAAACTTATAATGATCAAACAAACAGTTGTCAAATTCTGTAGATAATGAAGAGCACAGTAAATAATCAATCAATAAACAAAAAAGATTAAGAAATAATATCATTTTTAACTTGAATTTTGAGTAAAAAAATATTGATAAAACAAAACATGTAAAAAAACGTAATTAAGCATTTAGAATTTACCCAATATTAATTATCCCAATGTAAACGTAATTAAATTCATGTAAATGTTAAGAACAAAGGTAAAAATTAATTCAATAAGTAAGCAAGACCCAAAATAAATATCTCAAATCAATAGCAAGATGAAAATATAATTCTTAGGTTTAGCTCAAAAATATTCAGTTATAGAGAAAGCTGTTATATAGTAGACATGTTGTTTATAACCTCCAGTTCTAACGTGATGTTTCTACTAGTTATAGGTAAGTTCTAACATGATATTTTTACTAGTTATAGGTAAGTTCTAACATGATATTTTTTCTAGTTATAGGTAAGTTCTAACATGATGTTTTTACTAGTTATAGGTAAGTTCTAACATGATATTTTTACTAGTTATAGGTAAGTTCTAACATGATATTTTTTCTAGTTATAGGTAAGTTCTAACATGATGTTTTTACTAGTTATAGGTAAGTTCTAACATGATATTTTTACTAGTTATAGGTAAGATCTAACATGATGTTTTTACTAATTATAGGTAAGTTTTAACATGATGTTTTTACTAGTTATAGGTAAGTTCTAACATGATGTTTTTACTAGTTATAGGTAAGTTCTAACATGATGTTTTTACTAATTATAGGTAAGTTCTAACATGATGTTTTTACTAATTATAGGTAAGTTCTAACATGATGTTTTTACTAATTATAGGTAAGTTCTAACATGATGTTTTTACTAGTTATAGGTAAGTTCTAACATGATGTTTTTACTAGTTATAGGTAAGTTCTAACATGATGTTTTTACTAGTTATAGGTAAGTTCTAACATGATGTTTTTACTAGTTATAGGTAAGTTCTAACATGATGTTTTTACTAATTATAGGTAAGTTCTAACATGATGTTTTTACTAATTATAGGTAAGTTCTAACATGATGTTTTTACTAGTTATAGGTAAGTTCTAACATGATGTTTTTACTAGTTATAGGTAAGTTATAACATGATGTTTTTACTAGTTATAGGTAAGTTATAACATGATGTTTTTATTAGTTATAGGTAAGTTCTAATATGATGTTTTTAATAGTTATAGGTAAGTTCGAACATGATGTTTTTAATAGTTATAGTTAAGTTCTAACATGATGTTTTACTAGTCATAGATAAGTTCTAACATGATGTTTTACTAGTCATAGATAAGTTCTAACATGATGTTTTTAGTAGTTATAGGTAAGTTCTAACATGATGTTTTTATTAGTTATAGGTAAATTCTAGCATGATGTTTTTACTGGTTATAGGTAAGTTGTAACACAATGTGTTTACTACTTTTAGGTAAGTTCTAACATGATATTTTTACTAGTTATAGGTAAGTTCTAACATGATGTTTATACTAGTTATAGGTAAGTTCTAACATGATGTTTTACTAGTCATAGTAAGTTCTAACATGATGTTTTTACTAGTTATAGGTAAGTTCTAATATGATGTTTTTACCAGTTATAGGAAAGTTCTAATATGATGTTTTTACAAGTTATAGGTAAGTTCTACCATGATGTTTTTACTAGTTATAGGTAAGTTCTAACATGATATTTTTACTAGTTCTAGATTCTAGGTAACATGAAGTTCTAACATGATATTTTTCTTAGTTCTAGGTTCTAGGTAACATGATGTTTTTACTAGTTATAGGTAAGTTCTAATATTATGTTTTTAATAGTTATAGGTAAGTTATAACATGATATTTTTACTAGTTATAGGTAAGTTCTAACATGATATCTTTTCTAGTTCTAGGTTCTAGAAAACATGAAGTTCTAACATGATATTTTTCTTAGTTCTAGGTTCTAGGTAACATGATGTTTTTACTAGTTATAGGTAAGTTCTACCATGATGTTTTTACTAGTTACTTTAGTTTTACTTGTTTTATATCAAAGTGGTAAAATCGTTGCTTGTTTTATATCAAAGTGGTAAAATCTTTTCTTGTTTTATATCAAAGTGGTAAAATCGTTGCTTGTTTTATATCAAAGTGGTAAAATCTTT
>NW_008710050.1:9835-14647 GCF_000327385.1 Lottia gigantea | reverse complement strand
ACCCTCCCTTTCCCAAAAACCAAATACATCAAACTATCAAAATCACACTGCTCTCAAATCTTAACTTTTATAGATGGGTTTCCTTAATTTTTAGTGTCAAATTATAAGCAAACTTTTTGATTAATTTGTGTTTCTAATGAATTATCGTGTATTCTTAATCATATCATTATGATCTTATTGAGTTTTAACCAATCACGCCCATGTATGTACAGTCTGGATAAATAAAAAAAAGAAGACTTTTTGACCTTTTTGATCGGTCACTCATTGAAATTCTGCTGGTAATTCTCTTCTAATTTAGCTTATTATGAATTAATTATGGACATGTGAGACAAACTGGTATTTTTCCAAGTCATTAGAACACCTCTTCTTTTTTTTATATAAGTATTAGTATTTTCATTTTCATAAATAAAAATAAGGGAACCCATCTTTGAAATATTGTATATGACATGGCATATGAAAAATGATTTGTAAAATAAGCATTAAATTCAAACATGAACAAGGTTTCATCAACATAAAAGCTGAACAAGATTGTATAAGTGTTGCCTTTATCATATTTGAAACCAAATTTGAAGCATTTGAACAGAGTCAAGGGCGGTGCCTTCTTCACAATTACAATCAAATCGCTGCATTCTGTGATACAAGAACATTTGCTATTGTAATCAAGATATAAGAGAATGTTCGTAATTGATCATTGTGAAGATGCTAGCTTGTCTACAAGGCAAATTTCATAATTTTTATAAGTCGAAAGGAGATTAATAAATAGACTTTTATACATGCGAATTGATTATTTCAATCGAACCAATTACATATTTCGTGTAAACGAATTACTTTTTGTATAAATCAAATATATGATACTATTTCGTTTAAACGAAATGATTTTTAAAACTATTGAAAATTGCGCATATAGGGCTCCGTAATAAGATAAGACGAGGTTTGGATTCTTGAATATGATCAAAGATTATTGATACAACAGGAAATATAGAAAAGGGAGAGTAGTCTGGTATTTCTTTTTTCTATTGTGTTTAGTATCGATAATAGCCTCTCAAAGCATGCCGCAACCAGACGCCAAACCCCATCTATACGTTCTTTCACTCCTCACTTTATTTTTTTTTTCATTTTCTTTATAAATTTCATTCAATTTTATACTCTGCTACATTTATCTTCTGTAATATATTGTACTTTCAGTTACTAGTATTGGACTAGGCTGTAGTCTGGTACCACCTAAATATCTGTGGCCGCTAGGAAGAGATAGTTTTACCTATGATGTTGTACACAATCAGATTGCAGTATTCCCGAATATTACAGAATGTTTCCCTGTCGGCCCTAAACACCCTGGATTATCTTATTCCTCGCTATATTTCGACAGTCAAAAGGCTTCACATGTTGACGTTCGAATTACAGAAGATTCGCCTATGCTTAATTTTGGAATAACAGTTTTTGTTTATCCACAAATTCAGACTGGAATTATTCTACATTACCTATCTGACGACCAATCAATAGACAATGATGACATAAGTGATATATTAATGTTTATTTTTAATGGCCAATTTGGAATGTCACTATCGGCTAATTCTGCTTGGAACTTTAGGCGCTTTTCATTTGACTACAATAAATGGGTGATGTTAGCTCTCGTTAAAGACAATACGGCAAAGAAATTTCTTTGGTATGTAGATGACTTAAAGGAAAACATAACAACCTTTCGTGAAAATGTATCATTAGGTTTACCTGGAACACTACGAATTGGAGAAGCACAACCTGGTTTCGGTATATCGTATCCCTACCACGGATTAATGACAGCTTTAGCTCTATATGATACAGCGGGTGATATTGGTAATATACCTGAACTTCTTCAACATGCAAGGAAAACTAACTGGGCATCGACTCCTTCGGGTAAGTTTTTGATTCCCTAAAAGGTAACTTTTTCTACATCATTTTAGTCCTGACAAAACAAACAACGTATTACGTATAAGGCCTATTACCTATCAATTTTGTTCGTTTTCAATCTCCAAATATCAACTGGTACCAAATGTACAACCTTATACTTTTTAAGACTAATGGGGGGCTGATCGCAAAGTGGTGGTTTAAGAAGATTTAAACTTAAAAACGTTCATTAACTTCATCATTATGTAACATTATAGGTCAAAATTTTGCAGATGTTTGTGTTTAAACTTGGTTTTACACATGTGATATGTCATCAGAATAATATGTCGAGTTACCACCAGATGTTTCTTTTAATTTTACACTAGGTTTTTATGTGTAGTATTGAGCAGCAATGGCTCCTGGTGCTCCCTGATAGATGCAAGTGTTTGCAATTTTTTTTCTTATCAAAATATAACATTTTGTGATCAGTTACCTGCCTTGACTTTTGAAATTAAATATATTTTCATCAGTTACCTCCCTTGAACTTTTAAAATTTCTCGGTTACGTATATATAGTGTTTGTTGTGTATGTTAATCAGAAATGACGGGTGGAGCCCCAGGGTATGTATACTCTTCTAGACACCCGATACCACTTTTCATTATGAAATACTTACTCACTTATGATTGATATACCAATATACAGCTAATTGTAGTTCATTAGCTGCTACCATTGTTTCGTCAATATGTTGTTAAGACGCCGGGTTCCTTTTTGCTGTTAGGATCGTTAGAACTGGTTTTTTTTAAATCTGAGTATGTGTCATTGAGCAGACGGGTAGAAAATTGCTGTTTATATTTGTAAAATAGTGTGAAAAATAATTGATTTGATTTGATTTTATTATTGATCAATTATGGGACTTTCTATATTTTCTAGTTCCACCATGTTCCTACAGAACACTGGATGATGTTGATATTAACCACTTATGGCCGTTAGACGAAAAGGGGTTAACAATTGATATAAAGACCAACCAAGATGATGAGAAGAACCATTGCTTCAGGTTTGGACAGATTCATCCTACTTTACCTAATCGAGCTGTTTATATTGATGGTTCACCATTCTCTAGTCTTAATCTTAAAATAAACGGCAGTGAAATCGATAAATCCTTTACCCTCGCAATCAATGTCTTTATTTTTGAAGAATCATCGGGTTCCTTGATGAAAATTACCAACATACAAGGACAGACAATATTCGAGGTGGTGATAACTGAAAGAAATGTGGAATTGAACGCGTTTACAAATACTAATATAAATTGTGCTTCTGTAATAATAAGAGATATGATGTCGACTAACACCTGGTTTGTGGTTGGAATCAACAGAGATATAGAATCTAACTCAACTGGACTAGTGATTGATAATACACTCAACTCTACAACTGATATGTGTGGTATATTTGGAATTGCTGATTATTTATTGGTTCAGATTGGAGGCAGTGACCATCATTTACCTGGATATAGAAGTGATGTCAGGTGTCTTGTTCTGTTTAACAATCCAGGATATGATGTCAAGATAGCTGTCCAAGATGCCTGTATAGATTCTTATTCAATTTTTCCTTCAGGTGGGTCTTTCCTTTAAAGTCAAAACATAATGTGTAAGATTTGATTCTCCTCCTCCTCCTCCTCCTCCTCGTCTTCCTTATCTTCCTTCTTTTCCGGCTCCTCTTCTCCTCTTCCACTTCTTATCCTTCTCCCCCTCCACCTTCTCCTCCTCTTCCTCCACCTTCTCCTCCCCTTCCCCCACCTTCTCCACATTCTCCTCCTTCTACTCCTCTTCCTCCACCCCCTCCTCCACCTCCTCCTCCTACTCCTCTTCCTCCACTTTCCCCTCCTCTTCTTCCACTCTTCCTGTTCCTCCTCCTCTTCCCCCACCTTCCTGTTCCTCATCTTCCTCTATCTTCATGTTCCTCCTCTTCCTTTTCCTCCAACTTCACCTCTTCCACTCCTTTCTCTTCCTCTACCTTCATGTTCCTCCTCTTCCTGTTCCTCCTGTTCCTCCACCTTCTACTGTTACACTCTTCCTCTACCTTCTCCTCCTCCTCCTACTCCTCTTCCTCCACCTTCTCCTCCTCTTCCTCCCCCACCATTCTCCACCTTCTCCTCCTTCTGCTCCTCTTCCTTCACCTCCTCCTCCACCTCCTCCTCCAACTCCTCTTCCTCCACCTTTCCTCCTCCTCTTCTTCCACTCTTCATGTTCCTCCTCCTCCTCTTCCCCCACCTTCCTCCTCCTCATCTTCCTCTATCTTCATGTTCCCCCTCTTCCTGTTCCTCCACCTTCTCCTCTTCCACTCTTCCTGTTCCTTCTCTTCCTCCACCTTCCTGTTCCTCCTCTTCCTCCTCTTCCTCTACCTTCCTGTTCCTCCTCTTCCTTCCTGTTCCTCCTCTTCCTTCCTGTTCCTCCTCTTCCTCCACCTTCCTGTTCCTCCTCTTCCTCCTCTTCCTCCACCTTCCTGTTCCTCCTCTTCCTCCTCTTCCTCCACCTTCCTGTTCCTCCTCTTCCTCCACCTTCCTGTTCCTCCTCTACCTTCCTGTTCCTCCTGTTCCTCCACCTTCCTGTTCCTCCTGTTCCTCCACCTTCTCCTTCTCTACCTTCCTGTTCCTGTTCCGGTTCCTCCGGTTCCTCCACCTTCTCCTTCTCTACCTTCCTGTTCCTCCTCTACCTTCCTGTTCCTCCTGTTCCTCCACCTTCCTGTTCCTCCTGTTCCTCCACCTTCTCCTTCTCTACCTTCCTGTTCCTTCCTGTTCCTCCTCTACCTTCCTGTTCCTCCTCTTCCTTCCTGTTCCTCCTCTTCCTTCCTGTTCCTTCTCTTCCTCCACCTTCCTGTTCCTCCTGTTCCTCCTCTTCCTCTACCTTCCTGTTCCTCTACCTTCCTATTCCTCTACATTCGTGTTCCTCCACCTTC
>NW_008710050.1:0-7378 GCF_000327385.1 Lottia gigantea | reverse complement strand
AGAAACAGATATCACTATCTATATCAGTCTGTGGTTCTATCAGAGAGTATTTCACCACTTGCTGTTTATACGACCCGGTCTGTGATAGAGTGTGGTACCAGCTGTTATCACCATTTGTTCTGTAGATCGTTTGTGTTTGTAAATAACCAGTGTTTGGTGTATGATCTGGTAACAGCAACAGGACTTATACCTACACCAGGAACGAGTTATTATATAGTTGATAGAAGAATATAGACTATTCAATAATGCTTACACTAGGAGCAAGTTATTATATAGTTGAAGGGTTGAGGTACTAGACGTAGTTTGTAATACCTTGACATTGTGAAGATGCTTTTAGAATCAATGATTTCAAACTAACAAATATTCATAACGTGATATCGAAAATTCCTTTTGATCTTTTAGTCGTATAAATAAATGGGATGTGCTTAGATGTGTTATAACTTGTATATATCGAAATTATAGAGGAAGGCGAGTGTCCTTAGTTTTTATCACAGATCATTGCTGGTACATTAGTCAAACCCTCTTCACTTGGGTCAACAAATAATAACTAAATTGTATTCATATCATCGCTGTGTACACAGTAGCGAATTAAGGGGCCATGGCCTCCCCACTGGGCCAGTGATAGGTCCTTTTTTGAAGTAAATATGTTTCCCTTAGAATTCCTTAAATTCATCTCAGGCCATCTGAAATTTATTGGCTTCTAGGGATCCTCTTGTAACCCCTTCAGACATTTCTGATTGGTTAAAACTCTTAATTATATGCAATAAGAACAAACCTATGTCCTAAACAATTAAGTAGAGGAAAAACACTTTCCCTCGGATTTTTATGAGATTAAGGGTTTTGAATATCATAAAAACTCACTGGAAAGTGTTTTATCTGACTTCTCAACTACTCTCAATTTTACCATACTTTGAACAAAATTTTTATTAAGGGTATTGTTTTGCTTGTACAGATTTTAATTCTGTATCGACAAAGTAATCTGTGAGTGGAAGAAAGTAGGTCATCTTTCGTTCACTTCGATTGGCTTTCGAAAATACTTGTGCCAATCACTTTATATGTCGTAATCAACCGACTTGCCCAGTTTTACCATCAGCATTTAAGTTTCTAGAATCAATCCTTACAGATTGTGTCTCAGTGAAAACAAGTGGCAGAACCTAGTTACTAAAAACAGACATTCTGGAGTCAAAACTAGTACAGAGAATTACTCCGGGATTTTATATTTTATATCGCCAGAACAATAGGATGATGTCACTGTAAGATAGTAAAAATACATCACGGAGAATGTTCATCAGATACAAAAAAGTCATTAAAAGACTAATGCGCACCATGTATAGCACGTGGTTCAAGCGGGCAGTAACTATTGTCTTTTTTCAATGTGACACAAATCCAGTTATGTTTTAAGTCAATTTGGTCTTTCATCGCACCGCTTTCGGTAGACTTCAAACGTTGATCACCTTTACCTTAATTTCTTGTTTGTTAAATGAAGCATTTGCCTAATTTGCCTTGACGTAGTTGCGGCCCTTGTTTCAAGTTATGTTCTACCACCACTTGAAGAGACAATCAGAATGAGAAATAATCAGAAACAAAGGTTTAACAATCAAAAGACATGTATATTGTATCAATATCACCTTCAATACACGAATCTTTATAATTTACAGTTTTCTCCCTTTATCAGAGATCTTTCATATTGTAATCATACATTTGACATTGCAGTCAAACAATTTTACTTCCAAAATCGCGTTAGATTAATATTGTCCAGTCTTCTCCTTTTTGCTGCATCCCCACCATGGCCACTAACATCTACCAAGGCACACCTGAACCCCATCTTTAATGAAATCCTCAGGAATCCAAATTTGCCCTTTTTCCACCATTCATTGCATTTATAAAGGGATTGGACAGAAGAAGAGTAAGTTGATATGAAAAGGACGCATGAAGCTATCAAACATTTACATATAATTAAAATTATGGAATCCAAATCTTAATTTTGCTTGTGGTTTGGAAATATTACCTTGGCAGCCACATTCCACCCTGCTCTTTATCAAATTCAAACTGCCACGGTACCAAAATGGAAAGGGGCGAAACGGTTAAGGGGCTAACTGAGAAAGGGTCAAACATGGATGGAGGCGATATGGGAATAATTTAGGGGCGAAATGAGAAACGGAGGGATGTGAGAAACGGGCAAGGTGTGAGAAAGGGGGGATGTGAGATAGGGGCGACGGGAGAAAGAAGCGATGGGAGAAAGGGGTGATGTGAGATAGGGGCGATGTGAGAAAGGAGTGATGTGAGAAAGAACGATGTAAGAAAGGGCCGATGTGAGAAAGGGGCGATGTGAGAAAGGGGCGATGTGAGAAAGGGGCGATGTGAGATAGGGGCGATGTGAGAAAGGAGTGATGTGAGAAAGAACGATGTAAGAAAGGGCCGATGTGAGAAAGGGGCGATGGGAGAAAGGGGCGATGGGAGAAAGGGGCGATGTGAGAAAGGGGCGATGTGAGAAAGGGGCGATGTGAGAAAGGGGCGATGTGAGATAGGGGTGATGTGAGAAAGGGGCGATGTAAGAAAGGGGTGATGTAAGAAAGGGGTGATGTAAGAAACGGGTGATGTGAGAAACGGGCAATGTGAGAAAGGGCCGATGTGAGAAAGGGCCGATGGGAGAAAGGAGCGATTTGAGAAAGGGCTGATGTGAGATAGGGGCGATGTAAGAAAGATTGATGTGAGAAAGGGTCGATGTGAGAAAGGAGCGGCGTGAGAAAATTCAAGGGAGGTAACAGAAGAAAATATTATTTATATAATGTTAACAATTCAAGGGAGGTACCAGAAGAAAATATTATTTATATAATGTTAACAATTCAAGGGAGGTAACAGAAGAAAATATTATTTATATAATGTTAACAATTCAAGGGAGGTAACAGAAGAAAATATTATTTATATAATGTTAACAATTCAAGGGAGGTAACAGAAGGAAATATTATTCATATAATGTTGACAATTCAAGGGAGGTAACAGAAGAAAATATCATTTATATAATGTTAACAATTCAAGGGAGGTAACAGAAGAAAATATTATTTATATAATGTTAACAATTCAAGGGAGGTAACAGAAGAAAATATTATTTATATAATGTTAACAATTCAAGGGAGGTAACAGAAGAAAATATTATTCATATAATGTTAACAATTCAAGGGAGGTAACAGAAGGAAATATTATTTATATAATGTTAACAATTCAAGGGAGGTAACAGAAGAAAATATTATTTATATAATGTTAACAATTCAAGGGAGGTAACAGAAGAAAATATTATTTATATAATGTTAACAATTCAAGGGAGGTAACAGAAGGAAATATTATTTATATAATGTTAACAATTCAAGGGAGGTAACAGAAGAAAATATTATTTATATAATGTTAACAATTCAAGGGAGGAACAGGAGGAAATATTATTTATATAATGTTAACAATTCAAGGGAGGTAACAGAAGAAAATATTATTTACATAATGTTAACAATTCAAGGGAGGTAACAGAAGAAAATATTATTCATATAATGTTAACAATTCAAGGGAGGAACAGGAGGAAATATTATTTATATAATGTTAACAATTCAAGGGAGGTAACAGAAGAAAATATTATTTACATAATGTCAACAATTCAAGGGAGGTAACATAATAAATCTTTATAACGTGAAAAACTTCAAGGTGTAGTACATTGCGTCCACACCACGCCCCCATTCGTCATACTTTCTCGAGACCGTGCTAATACAATTACGTAAAATTCATGAAAATTATTCACTTACATTAATTACTATTTAACGATGTCACTCACTGTTTTGGCATCTGTGATTAAAATATTAACTTTATTCACCATTTGATATAGATAAAGACGTGTATGTTGAGGGAATGCATATTCATTCAAAATGGCAAACGCACAGCTCGCTTACGACTTCTTACTGACATCACGAAACGGCCGTTTCTTGGTAGTAGGTGGTTACAAGTATCGTATAAATAAAAGGAAGACTAATACTGATGTTTGGAAATGTACTTCCAAATAATGCAATACAACTGCAATCACATCTAACGATATCTTGATAAGAGTAAATGGCGACCACAACATGAAAATGCTCACATGGACATTAAGGTAAGAAAGAGTTTATGACTAAATAAATACTGTTGTGATACATGCATTTGCATTCAGAAAGTAATTTTTTCTCAAAAACTAGGAACCTTGGTATTTTTGTGTTTTATAAATGTTATGTTATGTTATATTAATCATTGCATCTTCTTTTGTAGATACATGAAACAATCAACAAACTGAGAGATGCAGTAAAATCATCCCTTAAGCCTAACCCTTTATTCAGAATAATAACCTGTTTTGTTTACTTAATGTAAACTGAAGTAAAAGTAGATTGGGAACAATGTCAAATCTATTAACAGAAATTTTTAAAAATAATATTTCATATAATTGGTATCTTTTTTTACATTATAGATTGTGTTTTAACGATTGAAAATTTTAAACTTGATGATCTTTTTATAACAATTTTATTGGGACATTCTGTTTTTATTGAGACCAATCTATTTATTTATTTTTCTCTTTTTGGTTTTTAGATCTTTATTTTCTATATGTGTGTATTTTACAAATTATAACAGCGCCACGGAGCAGTATTATTTACTGGATTGAAGGGGCTCTACAGAAGTATTACATTATTATTGTTATAAAGGCATAGAATCAGCACGATAACGGCAAGATGAAACAAAAGGACTGATAAAGGCACAGAATCCGGACTGAGAAACATTATGCAAAAAACAAATATTACAATAAAGCGAATACTGTCGACCTAGATAGTATGTACTGATTGACTAGAGGTAATATTATTGGTGCCCAGTTATATAACTATTATTTTGTCATTCAAGGATAACAACTAAGGTTCACAGTTTCCAGCTGGCCTTTGGCCAAACCTTTTGACATTCATCTTTCCCGGATTATCCGTACCTATTTACAGCTGGGTCGACTGGAATTATGAGTGAAGATGACTTTTTCAAGGTTGACTATCACACGCCGATCGATAAATGAACCCACTGTCTTCAATTGCTCAACGTAAGCAAGCAAATGACGTCATGCTAAGAACCCAAACTCTAACACATGTTATGTGAACTTGATTGGAAATATTTACCTGAAGGGAAAGTTGAATATGAATCTATACAGACATCTTGGACAGCTATCTTGACATCATAACCTGGATTGTTAAACAGAAAAAGACACCTGACATCACTTCTATATCCAGGTAAATGATGGTCACTGCCTCCAATCTGAACCAATAAATAATCAGCAATTCCAAATATTCCACACAAATCAGTTGTAGAGTTGAGTGTATTATCAATCACTAGTCTAGTGTTATTTATAATGCTTAACGATGCATGTTATATCACCTTGTATATTGTGAATAAGGTTGTAGAGATTTCTATATTTGTCTATAGGATCTTAACAATGTCAGTCACCATGTTATTTCCTAGAATTATGAGAGACTCGAAGATAGACAACTAAAGGGGTGGGCAAAGGAGTGGTCTTGGTCGGAGACTTTTGTCACCGATGAGAATCTTGAGTTTCAACGACTGGCACTGGCACTGGCACAGGCACACGAGGAGACAAAAGTCTCTAGTCGGTCGTATTCCACTTTGTCGATAATCACGTGCGAGCATGCAATTGAAGGGAAATGAATCTGATTGGATGATGACGGTCTGTCTTCAAGACGATAAAACTATCGGAGACAATTATCAAACTTGTTTGATATTATGAAATGTTATATTGTACTCAAGATTTGAGTCGGCGACAAAAATTTCCGACAAAAACCACTCGTGTGTCCGCACCTTAAATTTCAACTTCTTAACAAGTCTATGTAACAAGTCGCCATTGGCTAAACAGAGTATTTGTAGGCACGAGTTCCGGCCCTTGTTTTATTTTCATTTATTGTTTTCCCGAAAGGAAAATAGAAGTCTGCAACGTCAGTCAGATAAAACACTTTCCCTCGGGTTTATATGATATTTAAAACCCTTTAGCTTCGAAAACTCATTGGAATACAGGTTATAAAATTGATAAAAACCCTCGGCCTTGTTTATCTTATATAAAACTATGTAAATAAAGAACAATATGAAAAGATCTTACCTATATCTAGTAAAACCATTATGTTATATCTGGAGGTCTACTATTGAACAACTTTCTCTCTAATGCTCAGTTCACACCAACGGCGCTTTGATGGCGCTTTAAAGCGGCGTACAAAGCGGTACCAAAGCGTAACAAAGCTCGACTTAAGCGTCAGGGTAGTAATAGATCGTTGGAAAGCTTTAAGCAAAGCTGGATATTCGGCAAGAGCGCCAAAAAATTTTAAACTGTTTAAAAATTGTGGGCGCTCTATCACGAATTGATTAAAGCGCCGAGAACGTATCAAAGCTTAACAAAGCGTAACAAAGTTCAGCAAAGCTTGACTCAAAGCGTAGGAAAGCTTAACAGAGCTTTATCTAAAGCGGGGACCCCAGTCTTCGCGGTCTGTCACCACTTGATCAAAAGCGGCATGAAATCGGCCATTTCGAAATTTTCCAATGCGTAACAGAGCTTAACAATGCACAACAGAGCTTGATAATCGTATCAGAGCGTGATTTAAAGCGTCATAACCGCATCAAAGCTTAATAAAGCTTATCAAAGCGTGATTTAAAGCGTAACAAGGCCTTGTCAAATCGGGAAATAATTCGTCCCTAAAGCGTAACCAATTCGTATCAGAGCTTATCAGAGCGTAACATTACTAGGAGATCGTGATAATTTTTGAAAAGTAAACAAAAAATGATGGCGCTTTGCTCGCCGATTTAAAGCGCGGCATTCGCCGTTAGTGTGAACTAGGCATAACTGAAGGCGTTGGAGTGATCAACAAACACTTGGATTTATATTATCAATTGCTATTGATTAAATATACATTTATTTCTTGTTTGTTAAAATTTACATGTTAATTTGATGACATATACTACATTATAATATTGAACAAAAACAAGTTTTTTTACAGGTTTTTCTCATTGATATAGTCCAACTGTAAACTCGAATGTAAAATGTTATTATTCTATATTGTCTTTGTTATGTGGATAAAAAAGCACAAGGTCGGCAAGTTTTGACCGGTTAAAACCGCCCTGTCCATAACCCCTTGAGTGGACAAAAAGTGGACAATACTGTCAATAAGTCATACTTGGTCATAAATATTTTTTGATTTTGTGAGTTTCATTAGAGTTCAACCTGGAGTGATATCAAACTCTTACACCAGTTCAACACAGACTTGACAGATAACATATATTAATCAATATAATATGATTCTTCCTGGATCCAAAACTGGGAATATTTGAAAAATTA
>NW_008710049.1:5144723-5155532 GCF_000327385.1 Lottia gigantea | reverse complement strand
TAAAATCTATACAAGCATGAGTATTCCGTTAAACAAAATCTCGTCCAAAGTATGGCAAAATCGAGATTAAAAGTTGTATAGTAGTGGACTCCAAACAATAATGTTTGTAACCAGAATAATAGCTGTGAGGTTAAGGAATGTCAGAAAAGTTACCTTAATAAGGGTCGTTACCATTTGGCCGTTGTGAACAATTACTATATATTCACTCTTGTTTGGCATTTTGGTCACGGGAAATAATTACTGTTTGCCCCAAACACAGTAACAATCTGCCGGTCACGATAGTTTCGAAGGGGTTGTGGGACTATCTTGCAAACCGTACCTATTAAATTCAATGATCTATAAAAAAACACACTTTTCTACTATTTATCTTTACAGATTTGGTGAATGACTGCACCATACAATGTCCAAGAAGTATAATGTACGATTTATTTAAATCAAACAAGATCCTGCTAAGCAGCTTGGAACCACTGGCTGTGTATGATCCTACAAGTCGGCTAGAGTGTGTTGGCTTTTGTTTCCAACTCCAGTTTTGCCGATCATTCACCTACTTTAACAACAAGTGTTCGGTGTACGATCTGGTAACAGAGCTTGGATTGGTCGACGCCTTAGGAGCCACTTATTACGTGGTCCCTCGTTAAAGCTGGTGAAATGACAAAAAATAAAGTTATAAAAACATAACATGGAATGGACCATTTGACCGTGATGCTTGTATAAGTTGTTTAAGTAAAGAGACGTTCGGTTTTGAAATTCATGTTAGCTTTAATATACTTTTTACCGTGTCTGTCGATGTACCGATGTTTATCTTTGTATTGTTTAATAGGCTAATCACCCAATAACATCGTCCCTTCAACGAGTCCGTTACCGGGCTTTTAAGGCAAGGGGTGTTGGTCTAAACGAAGGAGTAGGATAAAATAAGTTGGAACGAGCCACATCCCATACTTATTTTATATTTTGCGGTATCAAATTACAAGTTTGTATTCATTGCAATGTAATGTAATGCGACACGTACAAGTTTATGCTCGATGTATTGTAATGTTATAAAATTTATGCTCGTTGTATTATAATTTAATACACATATACAAGTTTATTTTCGTTGTAGTGTAATGCACATACGTTTATATTCATAATAATGTAATGTAGTGCAAACATACAAGTTTATGTTCTATGTATTGTAATTTAATTCACATATATACACGTTTTATTTTCGTTGTAATATAATTTAATGTACATCAAGTTAATTGTTATTACAAGTTTATATCCGTTGTATTGTAATGTTATATACAATGAAAATTTATGCTCGATGTAGTGCACATATAAACAAGTTTATTCTTGTTGAGATATTATATTGTAAGTCATATTACAGATTTATGTTCGTAATGTAATGCACATAAGAATATATAAAATTAAACTCGATGTAATGTAATTGAATAGACATGCCAATGTACATAAGACATTCTCGATTGCAGTTTTTCAGACATAAGTGACTTTATCTTAACTTTATTGAAATCTTTATGTTTTATAATTGTTCTGCACTTAGTTTTGGAAATTTACCCCCCATTTCTGAAAAATTTATGGATGAGGATTGTTTATCAAACACGTGTCAGCAGCTTTAGATGAGCTCTAGTAAATTAAACATTGTTCAGAGAATATCGTCTCTGTACTGGAACTCATCAAGTTCTGAAATATTCTCACATTGTCCCTTTAAACTTTGTCAAGCACACAGGGATAAACTGATACTTGCAAATTGAAACTGAATCGAGAGACTCCGATTCGGACCAAAGACAACTATGGCCACTTTTTCATATTATCTTTAGGTTAACGACACTCATAAGAAAGACAGTTCGAATAAACCTATGATATCCGACAACAAGCCAAAAAAACATTCCAACAACGAGTCGGCCATTGTTCCCTTTCCATATTCGGATAATATTTACCGTTATTAAAGGGCCATGGAGGCGGCCCCAATCAACAAGATAAAATAAAACCAACAACACGGAAATCCCTAAATATTCATGAGACCAAATAACTAGACAGCCACAATACATCAATGTTTAAACCCACAAACCAAATGAACACAAGAGACCCTTAGCAAAAAATCTTATTAATAAAGTCTATCATGAATGATTTTAAACAAAGGTATATTTTTACTTTTTGTATTAATAATTTACTTAGACATGTGTCCCAGGAGATCGATAATTACTGTCAAAAGTTTTCAATCTGGGAAATGCAATATCATGATAAGTGATTTTGAAAAGGCATTTGATTTATCGGATAGATGAACGAAAACATGAGCATAAAACGACTTTGAGTCAAAGTAATGGAAATAAAGCACCAGATATCCAAACGGTCTACTGTGAAAGTTCTTCTTGCGCTCTGCAATAGATTCAGATATACGACAACTGCCGAGTATTACCGAATGGAGATTCTCATCACGGAAAATGTCGGTGTATTTTCTAGCAAAGATATTTTGGCACATCATGGTCCAGTGCAAAATAGTAATATGAGCACTCCATTTACTTGTGGGTAGAATGGATAGAAATTGAAACTAAACAAGCTTGACCTATACTGCCCATTACTACTTACCTCAATACAAAGTGGACTGCTTGTGTGCAATTTTTTACTCGGACTCAATGTGGATCTTTGCTGGACCTCATTTATAGAGCCGCCACTGAATATTGTAAACTCCTTTTTTTGCGCAGGTTGTAGAACAAGAACCATTCTCCATTTCAAATCTTGTATATTGCCTTGTTACGTTTTTATTAACTTTTCATTTCAATTTGTAGAATTTTGCAAGTTTGAACCTCTTTGGTGCTCAAGAGAAATATGATCGTAATAAATCTTACTCCCCAGTAGAGAGGAGTTTGACATTTAACCATCTTCACAATGTAAAGTTTCTACGAACTTCGTTACTCGAGGAAAAGTGATTTGATTTAAAAGGATTATACGTTAGCGAATACAATCCAATCAAGTTCCTTCATGTACAAACATCCACGACACAACAAAGGTGACTATTGCAGTCAAGGTATAAGTTCGAGTTTGTGGTAGCTTTACTTTGTGAGGATGGTGATTAACGTATTGGAGCAGGGAATTATGCATGGGTTTTTAGCATGAAATTAAAGCTAAAGAAGTCTGATATTGTAATGCAGTATACAGCATAGGAAATGATGGCAATTTAAGAGAAAACGCGTTTTCGTAATATCGTATTCGATATTCGTACACTAGGAAACAAAGCCCTATGGGAAACCTCGCGGCTTTATGTTATCAACGGCCAGATACCACCATCCATAATCTGAGACAGTGTCGTTTCTAGGATAGAGCAGGGGCCACACATTTTTTTGACAAAACGTCACTGATCTGAGACAATTCTTTTTTAAATGATGTTCTATCAATAATAAACCAAGAAACAAGGTAAAGTAACCAGAACGGAATGACGTTCCATCTGGATAAATTGGTTAATGATTAAAAATGTTATATATCTCGATCGATGAAATCAAAACGATTCTAATGTGTGTATCAATTACCTTTACTATATTAATCTGTCTATGATGTAATGTTTCGGATAGTCTGCCATATAAGTTGCTGGAAGCGGACGTTAGTTTATTAACTGCGAACAACTACCTAGACTGTAATATCTGTTAGCTGGAAGAGGACGTTAAATTGTCGTCCACTATCAACTACCTTGTCTGTAATATCATCTTCAGCTGAAAGCAGACATTAATATATATCATCTACCAGCACATAGTGATAACAGTTTCTGCTGGAAGCGGACGTAAGCTTGTCATCTACCAGCAAAACCCAAGTCTGTGGTATCATCTTCAGCTGGAAGCGGATGTTTACAAACCAACCATAGTTTGACGGGTAATCAAACATGTGGCAATGTTTCATATTTCTAGGTAAGACATTTTGTATTTTAGAAAACTTCCAGTTCTAGGGTATTATTATCACCAACTTCATCGCCATACTGTACAGGAGTTAGGGTATTATTATCACCAACTTCATCGCCATACTGTACAGGAGTTAGGGTATTATTATCACCAACTTCATCGCCATACTGTACAGGAGTTAGGGTATTATTATCACCAACTTCATCGCCATACTTAGGGTATTATTATCACCAACTTCATCGCCATACTATACAGGAGTTAGGGTATTATTATCACCAACTTCATCGCCATACTGTACAGGAGTTAGGGTATTATTATCACCAACTTCATCGCCATACTGTACAGGAGTTAGGGTATTATCATCACCAACTTCATCGCCATACTGTACAGGAGTTAGGGTATTATTATCACCAACTTCATCGCCATACTATACAGGAGTTAGGGTATTATTATCACCAACTTCATCGCCATACTGTACAGGAGTTAGGGTATTATTATCACCAACTTCATCGCCATACTGTACAGGAGTTGGGGTATTATTATCACCAACTTCATCGCCATACTATACAGGAGTTAGGGTATTATTATCACCAACTTCATCGCCATACTGTACAGGAGTTAGGGTATTATTATCACCAACTTCATCGCCATACTGTACAGGAGTTAGGGTATTAGGGTTCGGGTGTGTATTCCATAACTCAACTGCAGACGGTAGGAAAGAATTTTCATATTGGACAGACTTTGATGGAATTCCCTTTAATTCGTCTTGATTGCGGACTGGATAAGAGTTATTGAGGAGTTTGGCTTTAAGTACATTTAGTCGTTCGTCAAGGGCTCTGTACCTCCTCTTTCTGTGTCGTTTTGTATGGAAGCCGGCTGCGGCCATATTACGAGAAGTCGAGAGACGAGAAAGCGAGGAAAAAGGCGAGAAAGCGAGGGTAAAAAAGGCGAGGAAAAAGGCGAGGAAAAAGGCGAGAAAGTGAGGAAAAAGGCGATATTCGATAACACTATAAATACTCTTGCCTTTCAAATTACACACTAAGTTATAAGAACTGTGCCTGTGCTTTCGTAACTATGTCATTAGTACCAAATTACAACCTATACTTCCTAAGATTTATAATTGGTTGAAAACTAAATTCCAGATCATGTTTAACATGGCGTAAGACGTCAATTGATAGGCATATTCAATATTTCATTATAAATGAATATTTATTTCACTGATATATCGAATCCAAGGACCATAGTTACATAATAGAAATGAGACGCATTTGTTTGTTGCCCATCCCATTTCGTAAACATTTATATACAATTTTTATTCTTTAATAAAAAAAATCGATTTAATGCCAGATTCTCATTCGATTACCAATAATTTGAACGGACCGACCGACATGGATACCGATTTTAAATACAAAATGCAAAATAAAAAAAGGCGAGAAAGCGAGGAAAAAAGCGATAAAGCGAGAAAGCGAGGAAATGCATGTTTAAGTACATCTACAATTTCTTGTGTGAAAACAACATCTTAACATCGTTCCAATCTGGTTTCAGACCTAATGACTCTACCATCTATCAACTGATTGACATCAGTGACTATATCCTGAGAAATCTTGACGATGGAACTGAGGTTAAGGCAATATTCTGTGATATCAGCAGGGCCTTTGATCGCGTCTGGCACAAAGGTCTTTTATATGAAATGTACCAACTTGGTATAAGAGGCCAGTTTCATTCGCTCCTCAGCAGTTACCTCGGCAACCGAAACCAGGCTGTTGTTATAAATTCCGACCTAAAAATCATTCAAAATGGTGTGCCTCAAGGTTCAGTTCTCGGTCCTCTCAAGTTCCTCGTATACATAAATGACATTGTTAATAATATCAACGCCAATATTGGTCTGTATGCTGACGACACTTCCCTGTACGTAACAATTGAAAATCCGATCCATTGCCAAGAAATTTTAAATCACGATCTTCAAACAATATCTAAGTGGGCAGACGACTGGAAAGTGATTTTCAACCCTGCAAAAACCGTTTCAATTCATTTCAGCAGAAAGAAATCTACCGCCACAGTTCCAATCAAATTCAGAGATCAAATACTAAATGATACGTACTACCACAAACATCTAGGACTGCACTTTGATAGATCAGGATCTTGGACAACACATATTTCTTACGTAGTTTCAAATGCTAGTAAACTTCTTGATTGCTTGCGTAGTCTTAAATATCGTTTGTCCCGCCGATCTCTAAATATTATATACAAAACCTTCATCTTGACAACTTTTGATTATGCAGATGTCTGGGATAACTGTTCCACAACTGACAGTGATAAACTAGAAAATCTACAACGTGACGCGCTGCGGACTATCACAGGGCTTGCCCGGGGTACATCGCACGCTCGTCTCTACAACGAATCGGGATATATCCCACTTACGGAAAGACGTATACGTCATAAAATAATTTTATTCTATAAAATGGTCTACAGACATGTTCCTCCTTACTTAAGTCTCCTTGTTCCACCAACAGTATCAGCTGTTAACCCTTATCCAGTCCGCAATCAAGACGAATTAAAGGGAATTCCATCAAAGTCTGTCCAATATGAAAATTCTTTCCTACCGTCTGCAGTTGAGTTATGGAATACACACCCGAACAATGTCAAACTAGCCCCATCAATCCATGATCTAAAGCAACGTCTGACAGAAAATGACTTAAAAGTACCACCCTATTCTTATTTCAGTAATAGACTCCCAGAGATAATTCACTGCAGTCTTAGGCACTCAAAGGGTGATCTAAATGCCCATAAATGCTCAATGTTTATATCTGATGACCATAGATGTCTATGCGGCCATCTCTTGAAGATGTTGAGCATTTCCTACTTTACTGCAGCAGATACAAAAATGTAAGGCAAAACACTATTGGAAACCTTGATAATTCGGTAAAACAAATTCAAATACTTCTTACCGTTGACGAAAGCCGCTCTAACTCTGAAAATAAAACTATATTTAAAGTGGTACAAGAATTCATTATAAAATCAAAACGGTTTAACATATTGTCATAAATCTCTGATACTTGTCTAGGATAACTAGCATGATAGCATATCTCTGATGTACCTACCACCGTCAGCTTTGAACTCTATAATAACATTCTGACTCTATACTCACGTTAGCCTCATACTCACCATTTTGACTCCATACTATTGTTAGTTTTAAACTTACCACTGTTATTCTGACTCCATACATACTACTGTTAGCTTCATACTTACCACTGTTGTTCTGACTCCATACTACTGTCAGCTACATACTTACAATTGTTATACGGACTCCATGCTGCTGTTAGCTTCATACTCACAATTATTCTGACTCCATACTACTGTTAGCTTCATAGTTACCACTGTTACTCTGACTCCATGTTACTATCAGCTACATACTTACAATTGTTATACGGACTCCATGCTACTGTTAGCTTCAACTTACCACTGTTACTCTGACTCCATACAACTGTCAGCTACATACTTACAATTGTTATACGGACTCCATTCTGCTGTTAGCTTCAACTTACCACACTGTTATTTCTGAACTCCATACTACTGTTAGTTTCAAACCCACGATTATCCTGACTCCATACTACTGTTAGCTTCATACTTACCACTGTTACTCTGACTCCATATTACTGTTAGCTTCATACTTACAACTATTATTCTGACTCCATACTACTGTTAGCTTCATACTTACTACTCTACACCACTTTTAGTTTTGTAACTCCACACGATGGATCTCATTCATTCACTCATTTAACTTTTTTTTCTCATTTTAAGAGACTCATGTCTATCATACGACCCACGGTACCACACACTTATCTTTTTCTAGATCTCTCTGTCCACACCCCTTTCCTACCACTCTCTTTATAATGTTACATGTTATTTAGTATTAAAAACCAGGACTTAAATATATTAACTTATTGTTCTATTCTGTTTATTTGTAATTTTTAATTTGTTTCATGAAATATATCTGTAAACATTGACCTTTGTCCAGCGATTCAGATTCAAATTAGCATTATGCTTCTTTCTGTATCGCATATATGTACATTGTAAAATGTATCTGTAAATAAAGAAATATCGATTTAAAAAAAAAAATAGGCGAGGAAAAGGCGACAAAAAGGGTGAGGAAAAGGCGAAGAAAAAGGCGACAAAGAGAGGGTAAAAAAAGGCGAGGAAAAAGGGCGAGAAAGCGAGAGTAAAAAAGGCGAGAAGTCGAGAAAGCGAGGAAAAAGGCGAGAAAGCGAGGAAAATTTTTGAAAACTTTTGAAAAACCGGACCGGGGCACATGGATAAAAAAAACTGTTTTTGGGAGTCTGTAGGGCTTATATATGGACCAATAAAACTCGGTTTTCTTTTATATTGTGTTCTTTGTAACAAGATATATGTGGTTAGGGTGATTCTGAATGTGTTCTGCTATAGCTGATTTTTCAATTTCTAACTTGTTACAGACTGATTTGTGTTCTTTTAGTCGGACAGATATAGGTCTGGATGTCTCGCCAATATATGTCTGCACTCCAGTTTGTATATAACAGCTTTGGGGAATCATCCTAACCACAACATTAATCGGGAACCCAATATTCTAAACAAAGTGTGATTTATCCAATTTCAGTTATTGGTTGTAAGATGAGTGATGCAATTGTGAAACCTAAATTTTTTTGGCCATTGAGCGGATCATCCAACGATTTGGAGTTGATGACCAATCACAGTGGTAGTAAACTATCTGACTGTGTTCCTATTGGATCAGGACATCCGGATTTAGGCTACACCTCATTATATTTTAATGGAAGGCAACATGTAGATGTTCAAATACCTTCCAAACCAGATTTCATAGGCACAGATGCAGCTTTTTCCCTCTTCTTCAAGACAGAAACTGACTCGGGAGTACTATTTCATTATAACACGAAGCACCCTTACAGTGGCCGTAATATCAGGACTATGAAGGCAGAATTAATATCAGGCCATATAAGGGCAACTTTGTTAGGCAAATGGTATATTGATAATGTATATATTTACTCTAATGCAACGGTAACACTTGACACGTGGACGAAGATAGTCTTAGTAAATAATTACTATGGTATGTTAACTCTCGTGGTCGGCACTGAGATATTTCCGATTGAATATAAAAATAAAAATCAATCTTTAATCACTCCCGGGACACTTCGATTTGGTAAAAGTCAATTCAAACGTTATAACCCATACAAAGGATTTATTACAGCTGTTGCCTTGTATGATTCAGAATCAGATTTTGGTGAACAGGATCTTCTTCAAAATGCCTTAAGGAGTAATTGGTCATGGATTCCACCAGGTTAGTTATTAAAATAAGTTATCCATAATCAGTATCAGCATGGTTATTAAAATAAGTTATCCTCAATAAGTAACAGGTTAGTTATTAAAATAAGTTATCCTTAATAAGTAACAGCGTAGTTGTTAAAATAAGTTATCCTCATTAAGTTACAGCGTAGTTATTAAAATAAGTTATCCTCATTAAGTTACAGCGTAGTTATCAAAATAAGTTATCCCCAATAAGTAACAGGTTAGTTATTAAAATAAGTTATCCCCAATAAGTAACAGGTTAGTTATTAAAATAAGTTATCCCAATAAGTAACAGCATAGTTATTAAAATAAAGTTATCCCCAATAAGTAACAGCGTAGTTATCAAAATAAGTTATCCCCAATAAGTAACAGGTTAGTTATTAAAATAAGTTATCCTTAATAAGTAACAGCGTAGTTGTTAAAATAAGTTATCATCATTAAGTTACAGCGTAGTTATTAAAATAAGTTATCCTCATTAAGTTACAGCGTAGTTATCAAAATAAGTTATCCCCAATAAGTAACAGGTTAGTTATTAAAATAAGTTATCCCCAATAAGTAACAGGTTAGTTATTAAAATAAGTTATCCCAATAAGTAACAGCATAGTTATTAAAATAAGTTATCCCCAATAAGTAACAGCGTAGTTATCAAAATAAGTTATCCCCAATAAGTAACAGGTTAGTTATTAAAATAAGTTATCCCCAATAAGTAACAGGTTAGTTATTAAAATAAGTTATCCCAATAAGTAACAGCATAGTTATTAAAATAAGTTATCCCCAATAAGTAACAGCTTAGTTATTAAAATAAGTTATCCCCAATAAGTAACAGCGTAGTTATTAAAATAAGTTATCCCAATAAGTAACAGCATAGTTATTAAAATAAGTTATCCCCAATAAGTAACAGCGTAGTTATTAAAATAAGTTATCCCAATAAGTAACAGCATAGTTATTAAAATAAGTTATCCCCAATAAGTAACAGCGTAGTTATTAAAATAAGTTATCCCAATAAGTAACAGCATAGTTATTAAAATAAGTTATCCCCAATAAGTAACAGCGTAGTTATTAAAATAAGTTAACCCAATAAGTAACAGCATAGTTATTAAAATAAGTTATCTTCATTAAGTAACAGGTTAGTTATTAAAATAACTTATCCCCAATAAGTAACAGCGTAGTTATTAAAATAAGTTATCCTCAATAAGTAACAGCGTAGTTATTAAAATAAGTTATCCTCAATAAGTAACAGCGTAGTTATTAAAATAAGTTATCCCCAATAAGTAACAGCGTAGTTATTAAAATAAGTTATCCCCAATAAGTAACAGCGTAGTTATTAAAATAAGTTATCCTCATTAAGGTACAGCGTAGTTATTAAAATAAGTTATCCCCAATAAGTTACAGCGTAGTTATTAAAATAAGTTATCCTTAATAAGTAACAGCGTAGTTATTAAAATAAGTTATCCTCATTAAGGTACAGCGTAGTTATTAAAATAAGTTATCCCCAATAAGTAACAGCGTAGTTATTAAAATAAGTTATCCTTAATAAGTAACAGCGTAGTTATCAAAAAGAAGTTATCCCCAATAAGTAACAGCGTAG
>NW_008710049.1:5094878-5095585 GCF_000327385.1 Lottia gigantea | reverse complement strand
CTGGGTTGTATTCTAGTGAGTGGTTAACTGTTGTCCTGTTGTCTGTTTACAGAACACCAGTCATCACCTGACGTCTGGGTTATATTCTAGTGAGTGGGTAACTATTGTCCTGTTGTCTGTTTACAGAACACCAGTCATCACCTGACGTCTGGGTTGTATTCTACTGAGTGGGGAAACTGTTGTCTTGTTGTCTGTTTACAGAACACCAGTCATCACCTGACGTCTGGGTTGTAGTCTAGTGAGTGGTTTACTGTTGTCCTGTTGTCTGTTTACAGAACACCAGTCATCACCTGACGTCTGGGTTGTATTCTACTGAGTGGGGAAACTGTTGTCTTGTTGTCTGTTTACAGAACACCAGTCATCACCTGACGTCTGGGTTGTAGTCTAGTGAGTGGTTTACTGTTGTCCTGTTGTCTATTTACAGAACACCAGTCATCACCTAACGTCCGGGTTGTATTCTACTGAGAGGGGAAACTGTTGTCCTCTTGTCTATTTACAGAACACCAGTCATCACCTGACGTCTGGGTTGTAGTCTAGTGAATGGTTAACTGTTGTCCTGTTGACCTTTTACAGAACACAAGTAACAGTTTATCTCTTCGTTATATTCCACATTGGACCTGAGTTATTCTCTGTATTACAGTTCAGAGCGATCTACTTCGGCTATATTAATTTCAGCTTAAGGACACATTGAATCATTGTTCACTTGT